>NC_085880.1:6081483-6083983 GCF_034702125.1 Engraulis encrasicolus
GATAAGTCAATAAATCGGACGATAACTTTTTACAAGAACGATCACTTTTCTGGCCCCGATAAGTAACGATAAGTTATTTGCGTGATGTTTTGTTTTCCCTCTCTCCCTTTCTCTACCGTAGCCGTAAGACTACTGATGGCGCTTTATAGGCCAACGCAGCGCAATGACGCTTAAATGTTGGTGTAATTTTAAGTTTCTGTGCAGTTCTGGTTGGAAAAAAGTGCATTGATCTGGCTATTTGCGTCTTTGAAATAGAACGCTGGTGTTCCCGCGCGTCGCTTATAAGCCTCGACAAAGAGTCAGCGCTAGAGACTAGGAGCGCAATATTCTTCCAGTGTCAGTCAGCGCATCTGCAACGTTCCTCAGAGGGGGGAATGAACAGCTCCAACACGGAGGCAAATGTTCATTTTGAAACATGCGCAGC
This sequence comes from Engraulis encrasicolus, assembly GCF_034702125.1. Classification (NCBI taxonomy): domain Eukaryota; kingdom Metazoa; phylum Chordata; class Actinopteri; order Clupeiformes; family Engraulidae; genus Engraulis; species Engraulis encrasicolus. Next base: position 6,081,908 of record NC_085880.1, read on the forward strand.
AACCCAATATCCACGACGAAGACGTGTTTGTGCAAACATGAAATAGTGGTGCCGTCGCGACAAACTTGCTCTGAGGCTGTTATTTTAAACCTCGCCGAGTTTGCACTATTATTTCAATGCGCCTCCTACCCCGACGTTCGTTGTCTGTTCTTTTTGTGATTTTCGCTATATTTCTTGTTTATTTAGACCTAACAATATGAGTAGGCAGAATCTTTGTCATAACTCATAAGAATCAATGTATGGGCGTTCATAAAGGACTTTAAGTGCGCAGAATTGCTACTTGTTCCAGTCAAGGATATCGGAGAGAGAGAGAGAGAGAGAGAGAGAGAGAGAGAGAGAGAGAGAGCTGCCTGCACCTGGAACTTGTGCATCTGTTCATGCTCTTTTGCTTTTCGCTGATGTTGAAATGCCTTTAACAGGGCTGATTTGGGTTTTGACTGACAATTAGCTAGTAACAACGTGCATTTGTTTGAAATAAGCTGTCTAAGTAATAATTTGTGAATTAACAATACCCCACCAGTAGGTTATTTTACATCACACCATGGATAGGCCTATAAGCCATTCAGTGTGCTTGAGAGATAAATAACAGAAAATGTTAAAGAAAGACTAGCCTATATAACTTACCCTAATAATAAATACAAAAAAAGCCTATTTAGAGCCTATTGTGCTCTATGAGGATGTATTTAAAAACATATATATATATATATGATGCTTTAAAAATGTGAAGGGGTGTAGTCACATTTTTATTGCATTTTTACATCATTATATTGTTTGACACATTTCTTCTTGGAGCAGGCGTCAATCTTAATTATTTAAACCTCTGAGTCTGCTGGCCCAAATGTTAAATTCAATGTTTCAAGAAGGAGGCCGCACCTTGCATAGCAGTGTTTTTTATTGCACATTATATTGTTTGAAAATGGCGAGAGAGACAATATTATCGATTATCGCAATAATTTCTTGTTATCGTTATCGTCTGGCAAAAATTGTTATCGTGACAGGCCTATTTAAGACACATAAAAAAACATGTAAAACCCCTGATGTTGGTGACTTTGCTGACTCCAATCTGACGGTGGTCAAAGGAGGGGTAGCCTGTTCCACATGTGACTGAATTTTGCTGGTAAATGAAACATTATAAGGGATATAAGTATTAATTGTATAATCAAAATTATAATCTAGCCCCCACTGAGGAGTATTTGGAGGCTTTTGTCACCATGAGCAGGCAGAAACCCTGACATGTGACGGACCTGACAAAAATCTTCACAGATCTGTTTAGTCTCAGTTTCTGTTGCGACACTTGGATGGTCAGACTTTGGCATCAACAACATGAAAACATAGAACCATCCTGCTTGTATAAACGTTTCAGGCTGGTGATGTAATAACCAGGCTCCACCCCCCTAATGACGCAACACCTTCGGCTCTTCAACATCACTCAGGCAAAGAGTTTGCTCAGGTAGAGTCTGAGCTCCCCCGGGCTGGGGAACTCCACCCACTTTGTCGGGAAGCAATCAACTTCGAGCATCTCCAACGGTCCTGGGTAGAGGCGTGTTCAAGGCAGTGACGTGGTTTAAGCAGAGACGTTCTATTGGGACTCAGAAAATGTTCGGTTTAAACTTTGGCTCAGCCTTTTCTGCCCTCGACCGGTAGCAAACCAAGGGAGGTGGTTAACTATGCTGGTTGAGGACGTTAGTTGTTATGCTCTTAGTCAGACCAAGTCTCGAAGAGATTTGAAAGTCAATGATAATCAGGCTAGTGCTGTAATGGTGTGGGGGACATTTTCTTTTTTTTTTTTTTTAGATTTTTGTTGGTCTTGTACGACTTTACTTGACAGGTCAGTTTGAGAAGAGGACAGGAAGCGAAAGGGGAGAGAGACGGGGAAGGGTCGGCAAACGACCCGGGCCAGGAATCAAACCCGGGTCTGCCGCATGGCAGACGAGTGCCCCGCCGGTTGGCCACGGCAGGGCCGTGTGGGGGACATTTGGTGAGGAAAGTTGGCACTTTTGGGCCCCTTAGTTCCAATTGAGCATTGATAGAATTATACAGCCCTGATTAAAGTGGCTACTGGTACATTTGCTATTG
>NC_085880.1:6088983-6093983 GCF_034702125.1 Engraulis encrasicolus
GTGTGTGTGTGTGTGTGTGTGTGTGTGTGTGTGTGTGTGTGTGTGTGTGTGTGTGTGTGTGTGTGTGTGTGTGTGTGTGTGTGTGTGTGTGTGTGTGTGGGGGATTGAACTCATCACAGTGTTTGTGACTGTTTCACGTGTTCCCGTGCTCCCAACCCATTGTGTGGATGTGACAAATCTGCCGTCGCGGTCACCAAGGTGTAGACAGAGACACGTCGCACTAAGTCACCCCCTTGCCTCTCATGCATCTACCCACACACATAATACTGTAATGCCTCTCTCCCTCACAGCCTGCAGGCTTGACGACGCGGAATAGAAATAATTTCGTTTACTTAATTAAAACATATTTGCATATGGAGATTGTCTGGGAAAAAAAAATGAAAATATTAATTTGTAGTAGACAAAGGCGAGCGACTCCCACTGATTAAAACCAAACAAGACTGGTGGAAAAAAAAAGATGACAAAAAAAAGGAGACGCCAACTTTCCATATAATGGAGTTTACAACTTTCGTATTCCTACAGATGCCACCACAGCAAACACGTAATGTATTGCTGATCTCCACAGCACTGTAATACGCATCATTTACAACACCAATGGCGTAGTTTGCAGAAGGGCTTTAGCCACGATTGTCCAAAATGTCACGATTCTTTTGAACAGAACAGCACATGGTCTTTGTGTCTTACTGTATCATACCTTTATTTAATTTCATTTCATTTATTTATTTAGAGTTTTCCTTTACGGTCAACACATTATGCAAAGCCTCATTACCATACCATACAAACATTTTTCACATAAAGGTCAGGTACTTCCCTGCACTTCAGCATTGATCATATAGAAGTACACACTTGACCACTTTTGTACTCTCATTAGTTGCTTCAACACCTCACCTCTGCTGTGTGAATAGTGAGTAGAGATAGAGAGAGAGACAGAGACACAGAGAGAGAGAGAGAGAGAGAGAGAGAGAGAGAGAGAGAGAGAGAGAGAGAGAGAGAGAGAGAGAGAGAGAGAGAGAGAGAGAGAGAGAGAGAGAGAGGGGGGTGGAAAAAGGGTGCTGGAGTGAGAAAGACAGGGAAAGACTGAAGTTGTGTAAGAGAGAACTAGAGAGAGGGACAGAGAGAGGAAAGGAGGGAGAGAGAGAGAGGGAGGGAGGGAGAAAGATAAAAAGAAAGAGATAGAGAGAGCGAGAAAGATGGAGAAAGATGGGGTCTCACGCGCCACATGCCTTCAAAACTTACACATCAGGAAAGGAGGGAGCCCTAATTAATTAAGAACAGTATTAGAAGTAATGGGATATTATAATATAAATTGCTACATTCTGGAACCAATTTAATCCAATTACTGAAACCCCTCATGAATATAACACCTCAAAAATCACTCTCTGATGGTCTTAGGGGAGAGGGATGTCAGACAGTCTTCCTTAAAAAAAAAGGACAAGAAAAAAAGAGAGAATAGACCCCATTCTCCGTCTTTAAGGCTGGTGGCAAATTACTAATTGACATTTTGGGTCATTTCAACCTGAATGACTTTCTTGTGTACTGTATAGTCTCTCGGCTGTCAGCTGTATTGCCCTTCAAGCATGTTGTTTCAAACGATGTGTTTAGCTAGCTAGTGTCTCTTGTGTCAGGTTAAATAGTTTGATTTGCCATGTACACATATCTGTTGAATGGTAGTATAAATCGAAAGAAAATGGAAGAAAGGAAGAAAAGAAAAGAGAAGAAAAGAAAAGAAAGAAACTCTTCAAGTTTTGGCATGCTGGGCTAATGTTCCTGTACCATGTACCTGCACATTACCTGTAGCTTTAAAATCTGAAATCTGGCCTTGGTCAATTCTCTACCCTACCCCATTCCTCTCTCAATCTCTCTCTCTCAATTTCTCTCTCTCTCTCTCTCTCTCTCTCTCTCTCTCTCTCTCTCTCTCTCTCTCTCTCTCTCTCTCTCTCTCTGTTATATGCCTTATCAATTGAACCCCTGCTACACAGATTGAGAACCGAACTCTCTGGGGTTTCTTTAATGAACAGCAACTGTGTGTTAAAATTGTCTGCATATGCTGATGATTTGGTGGTGATTCTTAAAACCCAGGAAGACATAGACTCTCTAATTAAAATAACAGAAGATTTTGGGCTTCTGTCGTCCGCCAAAATTAACTGGAATAAAAGCGAGGCGTTATTAGCAGGTGAATGGGTGGGGGAGCTGCCCAAACACTACCAGACAAACTTACTTGGAAACGGGGGTGGTTTTAAATATCTTGGCATTTACCTAGGTGATTCTGCCTCACTGAAAAATTGGGATGGTGCCGTTGAAACGATAAAAGGCGCCCAGCCTGGATAAGTGGAGAGATGGCTGTTACCACAGTTGTCCTATAGGGGGCGAAGTTTAATTATTAATAACTTGGCTGCTTCCCTCCTGTGGCACAGGCTAATGGTTTTAGATCCACCACCAAACCTACTTGCTAAAATCCAAGCACTTATGGTTGATTTCTTTTGGGACCGATTACACTGGATTCCTCAGAGCGTGCTTTACCTCCCCAAAGAGGAGGGTGGACAAGGGGTCGTCCATCTGGCCAGTAGGGGGGCGGCTTTTCGTTTGCAGTTCATCCAGCGTCTTCTTAATGGACCAGAGAATCTGACGTGGAAAGGGGTGGCCAGTGAAATTCTACAAATGGCGGGGAATCTAGGAATGGATAAAACCCTGTTTCTAATGGACCCAGCTCTGATAGATACAAATGGACTTCCTGCTTTCTATCGAGGATGTTTTAAAGTTTGGAGCTTGTTCAAGACTCAAAGGATATCTATTACTCCATCTCTACACTGGCTCCTGTGTGGAACCCTTGATCAAAGGGGCCAGGTTTGATGTGACAAATGGTTCTGCTGCTCTATGTGAAAAGTTTTGTCGAGCAAAATTATGTACACTGGGTCATTTATTGGATGTCTGTGATGTTGATTTAAAAAATGTGGAGGGTATGATGGCTCGAATAGGCCTGAAGTCTGCACGCATTGCTAAGCAGATCTTGGAAGGGTTAAAATCATCTCTGACATCAAGAGAGAGAATCTCGCTGAATGATTATCAGAATGGGTTGTGCCCCGACTCAAGGGATCCTTTTCCAGGGTTATATCTGTTTCCAAAGATTGATGAATGTGAAGGTTCTTTCTTATTGTCTTCTGAGAAGATTGTTATGAGTGTGGTTGCAACTGGTGGTAAAGCCATGTACAAAATATGTATTAAAGTACTGAACAAAAAATGGTTGATTGCAAGAACAGATACACCATGGCGTAATGTATTAATGATAAAATGAGGATACCAAGCCAGCATGGAGAGCATGTACAAGCCGCCATTAACTAAGAGAATGGGAGACTTACAATGGAGGGTATTGCATGGTATTGTGGCCACAAACTCTTTCATATCTATTCTAAATCCAGAAGTAGCAGCACACTGTCCTTTTTTGCATGGAAAGAGAAACTGTGTTTCACATGTTCTTTTATTGTTTGAGGCTGTGTCCTTTGTTTGTTTTTTTGGAGGGACTCCTCCAGAAATTTGGTGAACTCTTCTCAAAGCAAGTGTTTATACTCGGGTTTAAATATTGTAAAAAGAAGAGCTCCAAAGCGCAACTGATTAATTACATCTTGGGCAATGCTAAAATGTCTATTTACATCACTAGGAAAAACAAAATTGAGCAAGACAGTGATGATGATGTATTGACCACTTTTGTGAGGCTAGTTAAAGTGAGAATACAGATGGAGTTCAACTTTTATAAGTCTATGAAGAATGTTGATGCTTTTGAACATGTATGGTGTCATAAAAGAGCGTTGTGCTCTGTCACTGATGGAAACCTGACATTTGCGCAATGGTTAGAATGAAATTTGTATTTTTTTTTAACCCATCTACCTCTGGTTGGAGTGTGTTTTTAACTGCATAATGTAATATGCACCTTTTGTAAATAAAGGATTTTATAAAATTCTCCTTCTCTCTCTCTCTCTCTCTCTCTCTTATTGCCTGTCATCTCCTCACTGTCTCGTCATCAGGGAAGCCAACTGGGGGTGTGCAAAGGGGTCAGTTGTCCTGGGCCCCTGGGGGGCAGAATTGGGTTCTCTTTACATTGTATGTATTAGGTGGTGGGGCCCTTTCAGATGACTTTGTCCTGGGCCCGGAAAAAGTGGTCAGCGGCCCTGCTTGTCATTAAAACCACAATAGAGGCAAAAAATACACACTTAAAAAAAAAAAACCCTCTCATCCTCCATGAGGCTTGATGCATGATGGGAAGTTGTCACACAGTCATGTGGTGGGACACGGGTTTTTAATTTCTCTCCTCATATCACAGGTTCTTATGCATCCCGTCATCGTTTTTTAATTTGCAGTGTTTATTTGCACCCGTTTTTTTTCTTCTTCTCCCCTTCACCCTGCGGGCACGGGCTACGAATGTACTTGATTAGTACTCTGAAGTTGAGCTGAATTACTGCAACAGTTGTTAATCAAAGAGAAGTGTCTTCCAATATAAAAGTTGGTTGTTCTCTTAATTAAGGGCTAATTTATGAACAGTGTAATGCACACTTAATTAGAAGAAGTCATTTTGAAAAGCACAAGTGCTAGTTCAGTGGCTATAAGTGGAAACATTTCGCCACACACTGGCAGCGTTAAGTGTAGATGGCCCTTCAGAAATGTAATAGAAAAAAAAAGAAAAATGATTTTGGAGGAGAAAAAAAGTAATGATGGTCACTGTGCAAGAATACAAATTAAATTTCACTCAATAACAAAGCGTATAAATAACAAAAGCATATACATGAATTAGATATAATATAATACGCCTACTGTATGCCTATTCAGTAAAATACCACATATCGTATGGTATTACTATAGTTAACAATATCTCTACTTAAGTTCCCCAAGACCTATGACCCTAATATTGTTTCTCCCCCTGTGGCAAACATGGAGCAGATGATGACGGTTAACTCTGGTGCGGTAATTGTAGTTAGGCATGAGCGGTTTGCCGTGATCACAGACAATCT
>NC_085880.1:6111483-6113983 GCF_034702125.1 Engraulis encrasicolus
AGCCCCTCCTGTTGCCGCTTCTTTTCGAACCGACTTGGGCTAGGTAGTTCCCGTAGTTCCCTTCGCTTTGCACAGACCTGGTCCATCTCGATTTGGAAGGACCCCAGTCGGCGCCAGGAATGGGTCTCTCGGCCAAGACCACCAGAGTCTCCTTCAGGTGATGCTCGACCAGGTGTGGTGGAATTGAGCGATGAATTCCTAACCTCTTGGATTTTGTCTGTGACACCTGCTGGGACTTCATTTAGTCCCTGCATGCTACAGGGTGTCTGTCTTTTTTGTGAGGTGGAAGTGTCAGACTCACAATTTTCTTTCTGACCCTCTCCAGTCAGTTGTGTTGCGAGCTTTTGGAATCTTCTTCCGCAGTGCCAGAAACTTGCTCTTCCTATTTGGACTGCCAGAACATCCAAGGACGTCGCGGCGGAGTAGCAGATGATGCCATTCTCGACTTCAAGGGCTAAGAAAGTTGAGGTTGTTGCCCATTTATCTGCCGGCCTGCATGGTTTTACTTCCCACTTTGGAAGGGCAGGGTCTTGGATGCTTGCATTTGAGGGCGGTTTGGCCTCCCACTTTGAGTAGGCCAGGGCCTGACTGTAGTCACCCAGCCAGGCTTCTTCTTTTTGGTTCATCGAGATGAAAGTCCCGTACAGTGGCCTTGCCTCCCACCTTGCATGAGCTGAGGCTTGACTGTTGCCACCCAGCCAGACGTCTATCACTTGGCCATCTTGGACGATCGTCCCAGGTGCCTCCCACTTTGAGAGAGCCAGGGCCTGGTCATTCTCGCCCAGCCAGGCGTCTACTGCTAGGCACAGGTAGGCAATGGTCCCAGGTGCTTTGAACATTAAGGGAGGCTGGACCTGACTGTTGCCACCCAGCCAGGTTTCCACTGCTCTGCTTCTCTGGGCATTCAGCTCACTTCGTGTTGGTGAGCCGGAGCATCGGGGATGCACAGGGTTTTCAAATTTGATTCCTGGCCATTTCCAGGGTTGAGTTTCTTCCTTGCCTAGCACTGACAACACCTTTCTACTCTGTCTCCCAGAATCTTCAGCGACAGAGGGCCTTTTTGGTCCTTCCTCTGACTGACCACAATAGTCACCAGACACTGTCTCACAAGCTGACTTCGTTGGGGTGTACTTGACAGCTGGCTCAGTTGGTGGTGGAGGCTCTTTGGTTGGCGGAACTTCTTTTCCAATGTCAGACCCCTCTGCTATTTCGGCCGGGTTCATTGGCCTTGGCAGAAGGGGAAATGCAGGGCCGGATTTGGCTGCCTGCGTGTGCAGATCACTGGTAGCCGAGTGCTCACTTGCTTGCGGCCATGCAGTGGTGTCTACTGGAATGGGGAGAATTGAGGAGGCAGGATTTGAGAGGAGGAGGTGAGGGCTGGACTTGACTTGCTGTGGATGGACATTACTGGTTGTGAAGTGTTCAGATTCTTTCTGCTTAGCAATGCTATCCCTTATCATGCTAGTGATTGAGTGTTCACTTAATTGCAGACTTACTGCGATGTCCTCAACTTCACAGTTTGTCGAGTGTTCACCCGTTTGTAGCGCTGTGTCGGTGCCCACTGCCTGTGGTGCTCTTGTCGCCTTCGGGATGCCAGATTCAATGGTGTGGTGCAGAGTTGGGTTACTTTCCCTAAGCCAACCAGAGTGGGGGCCACTAACCTCTTTGACTAGGCTGTTCTGGGTTTTAGAGGGTGTGGGCTCGTCAGAGGGTGGAGCGTCTTCGCTGCTGGAAGCATTGGAGGTCGGCTGCACACCAGCGCCACTCGGCGCCTTCTTGGGGGTGGTGCAATTTGACCATTTCCATTTTCTCTCCCAGTCACGAAGCCTGTTTCCCAGTTTATACAACAGTCGTTTTGACGATGTAGATTTACCAGGGATGAGGTGCTCCCATTCCAACACCTTTTCCTCAAGCATGTGGATCTTCTTCAGCACGCTGACTCTCATGGCATCAAATTTTGTTACTGGCAATCCTTGCACTTTTACCCTCTCTGTCTCTACACATTCTTTCTCTGCACTATCAGCATAAAGCTGGATCTCATCACTGGCATACTTTGACCATAATGTCTCTCTAGCGAGCTGAAGTGACTCAACGCATGAAGCGAGGCACTTGGTTATTTTTTCCCTTGCCTGTGCTGCTTCTCCATTCTCGTCTTCACTTTCTCCTAGAGCTTCAATATAGTCCCAGCCAGCATCATGCAATCTGCTGAATTCTATGCAGAGTTCTCCAATGTCTTTAATAAATACCTCCTTCTCTGGGATATCTACAGCTACTGACAGTCTGTTAGCTTTTTTGCAGAACACTGTCTGTGCTGTTGAAAACTTTTCTTTCAAGACTGCAATTTCAGTCGACTCCATTTTGTTGCCTGAAGAAGTGGATATTTCTGGAGGGTTTTCCTCTTCCTCCTCTTCTTGGCTTGTTAATCCAACGGGATGGAACCACGGTTTATAACTGTTCGGTTCACTTTCAAATCCCACCGAAAGGGCAGTCAAGAGAGCTC
>NC_085880.1:6131483-6133983 GCF_034702125.1 Engraulis encrasicolus
CACCAACCTAGCACTTTGGTTCTTCACCTATCTGGTGACCTTAAACAGAACACACAATCTGCAGACAAAACACATTAGTCGGATTAAACAGTCTATTATGATATCAGCCAAATTGATAAGGCACCATCCCTTTTCTCTCTATCCTCCTAGATTAGTGTAGGCCTATATTTTTTGTTCATTGTCGTCATAGCAGGTAGCCTGTCTTTTTTGATGACAGGAATTAAAGTCGATCTGACTTTTTGTTTTTGTCTGTGCATGCCTTTGTGTGTGTGTGTGTGTGTGTGTGCGTGTGCGTGTGCGTGTGCGTGTGCATGTGCGTGTGTGAGTGTGTGTGTGTGTGTGTGTCCGCGCGTGCGTGTGTGCAGCATTGTTTGAGCACATTTTGAGCCAGGAACATTAGTCCTTTGTGTACAGAGCCCCTGTTTTATCTGCGGATTATACTGGCCTAAAGTACTATGCCCTTTCATTAACCTTGGCTCCAGCAACTGCTCGCTTTAATACAATACAAATGCCTAATCTGGCTGGCCTGTGCTGTGCTGTGCTGTGCTCTGCTGGCCTGGACTCTGCTGGCTGACTGGCTGGCTGTGGCATCCCCCTGCTCTGTAGTACTATCTAGGGCTGGACAGGGGGAGAAATATGGCCCCGGCACTTTGGTTATAAAGGGGGCCCTCATAATTTGTGGCGCAGAACTGACTCGCTGGTGGGCCTTGCACCCTTGTGGGTCCCTATTTTCAGACATGTAAAAAAAGAAACCTTTTTTTAAAAAAACAAAACAAAAAACATGTCTCTGAAAATAGGGGCCCCCGAGGGTGCGGGGACCTCTGGGAAGTGCCTGCTTATGCCAGATGGCTAGTCCAGCCCTGGTACTGTCTGATATTGCTCTGGGTTCCCTCTGCCTATTCCACTAATTAAGCCGACGGCCCCAAACTCTGGGATCGCCTATATGCTATCATCATTTTAAATTTATTTTGATTGATTTGTGTCAGCCTTAACTATGCGCCCGGCGCCCGATCGATAAATAAAGATCAATACTTTAATGTTTTCTTCAGAACCTTTATTAAAAAATAGATTGGCTATAAAGAGGGCTGAATTACTGATGGTACTGCCTACTTCCAATGCATGTCAACTGAAATCTAATTGAACAACATTGAACCACTTGAGATTAGTTGAGGGAGTGCTGGCAGGGAGCTGAGCGAATGGAGGGAGGAGAGGCAGGGGAAAGAAAGAGCTGAGAGAGAGAGAGAGAGAGAGAGAGAGAGAAGGAGCGAGGGATTGACAGAGATGGGGAGCGGGAGGGATGGAGAGAGAGTTCTGCTGAATTCCAGGCCTACCACAGCAGAAATAGATAGAAGTGACACTGATTGTTATATTGATACCCTACAAATGCATTCCATATGGTTCATCCAATGCACTTACTTTGTGCACTGACTTTGTATAAACGTGTCTCCATTGCACATATGACAGACGGCTCTCGTCTCCCCACCTGATTAGTATGCCGTTGTCAGATGATGCGCTGATAGACCTTATTCTCTCTCTCTCTGCCTCAGTCTTTCTGTTTAATCAAAACAGCAGAACCAACCAACCAAGAGTTGCCACCACCGCAAGAGCCTTGAGTTCTTGAATAGGTTAAAATTGACTGATGTTTGCTTGGCATGATTTGCTTGAATCGGACGAGGCAAGCAGGGACAAGGTGAGGATGGTTTGTGCTTTCAGCACCTTGCTCTCTCCCCCTTCATCAGACACAGGTCCAGAAATGAAGAGGTTTGTTGCAAAATGGTGTATATCCATTAAAACATAACATAAACATTTTTGTATTGGGCATTCCATGGCATTGCAAAATGCATTTTATATAGGTTTAAAAAGTATCTTAAAATTATGGTCAGACTTAGCTCCAGTTGTGGCTGTTGATAAGGTCTGCCAAAGATTCCAAGGCACACTGCTGGTGAAGTTAAAAAAGCCTTAAATTAAACAGGCTTTTCACCAGCAGTGTGCCTTGGAATCTTTGTCAGACCTTATCAACAGCCACAACTGGAGCTAAGTCTGACCATAATTTTAAGAAACTTTATTTCTTTGAGCCAAAGAGCACCTGCTAAAGAGAAAAAAGTGAAGCAGCACTCCTCCATGATCAACATTCCCCAGTGAACAGTTGATTTTTTAGCATATAGGTTTAAAAAGTATGTTCTGAAAAATATTTGAATGGTAAGAATCCTCTGAACAGTCATTTCCAATATTAAAATTCAAACGTAAAAAATGGCGGATGCACCGTTTTGCAACGTAACTAAACAAATATACACAGTACATTTTGAAGTATTACACTTAACACTTAGAAAGTTATATATATATAACACTTAGAAAGTTGAATTTAACACTCTTGTAGTTGGTGTATGTGCAAGTGATAAAGTAACACTGCAAAATGTTATGCAAGACCTCATCAGAAGTAGAAGAGTCCTGCTGTGTAATTAGGTACTGTGAAGCAGTGGTGGAACAATTGCACATAGGG
>NC_085880.1:6151483-6153983 GCF_034702125.1 Engraulis encrasicolus
ACTCCCGAAAATTAATAAATACAATTTATAAGGAATCTTAACTAACAATTTAATGCTTTGTGGGCAGCAGCCAAACTGATTAAATAGTAATTAGAGTGTATTCCTGGGGAGCCACATGCCTGGGCTCCGGGAAGGGCTGCGGCAGGAATGTAAAGTACATCGGGGGGTGCGGGTGTACTCCGAGAGGGATGCCCAGTACGGGGGTGATGGGATGGGATGGGATGAGATGGGAGGACAGGGGAGAGGAGAGGAGAGGAGAGGAGAGAGGAGAGGAGATGAGGAAGAACAACTCAAGCAAAAGATGAACGGGGGTAAAGGGGTTGTGGTGTTGGGAGATGTAGAGAGAGGAGGCCAGGAGGGGCTTGTGTGTTTAGAGTAGAAATGGAGAAGCAAGGAGGAGAAGGAGGAGGAGGAGGAGGAGAAGAGGAGGAACAACTCAAGCAAAAGAAGAGCAGGGGTAGAGTAGAGGGGTTGTGATGCTTGGAGGAGAGAGGAAGTCAGATGGGGAGGCCAAGAGGGGCTGATGTGGTGAGAATAGAGGAGGAGGAGAGGAAGGAAGAGGAGGAGGAGGAGGCGGAGGAGGAGGAGAGGCAGCTGTTTATTTCCCCTGGCATCTTCCTCTGCTCATCTCACCTTTAGCAAAAAAAAAAAAAAAAGGAGGAGGGGTGAGTAAAGGAGGTCAGGGAAAGAAATCAGATGAGGGTGCACAAAGGAACTAGTGCATAGGGAGGAGGAGGAGGAGGAGGAGGAAGAGGAGGAGGAGGAGGAGGAGGAGGAGGAGGAGGAGGAGGAGGAGGAGGAGGAGGAGGAGAGAAGAGGAGGAGGAGGAAGAGGAGGAGGAGGGGGAGGAGAGGGGTGGTGGAGGAGGAAGAGGTTGTTTATTTCCCATGGCCTCTTCTTCTTCTGCTCTCGCCTCACCTGCGTTATTGGGAGAGGGCCAGATGTGGAGGCACATACAAACAAGGGGCAGTGTTCAGGGAGGACAGGAGGTTCAAGAGGAGCAGGACAACTACTGTTTATACAGTGCAGTGCAGCCTCTTCTTCAGTATTTACTGTACTTCTGTTTTCTTAACTGAAAGGAAAAGGGATGGAGTGGAAGGTTTGGGGGATGTGGATAGAAGAGTGGGTACCAATGCAATGCAATGCAATACCAATGCAGTGTTGGGAGTAACAGAGGAGACTTGCAGAGTAGATCTTGCATGATATCTCCTCCTTTCATCTTACCTGGGGTGCATTTCTCGAAACCATAGTTGCTAACTTCATTAGCTACTTTGTTGTTTTCAGTGCAACTACCCATTGGCAACTACACAAGTTGCTAACTGGCAAACAACTACGCTTTTGAGAAATGCACTCCTGATCTGATGAGGAACCACTAATCGGAGTGATCATTGGGTAATCCAATGAGGAGGTGCAGAGAAGCCAAGGCCACTGCAAAGGACATCAGGTGGAGGGAGGATAAGGGGAAGGAGGAGGAGGAAGAGGAGGGTGCTGCTTATTTCATATGGTTTCTCCTCTCCTCTCATGTCCATTGTCTGGTGTGTTGTCAAGCGAGGAGGTGCGGAGAAACCCTTCATGCTGCATTGAGGAGGATGACATTTTTTCTGGAATTCCCGCAGGTCATACGGGATTCCCAAGACATGGGAGTGGGCAGGATTGAGAATAAAATTCAACAGGAGTGGGCAAGAGAGGCCGTAAAACAAAAACAAAAAATGGGATCTGGATGGGATTAGGAGTGTGAGGGAGTGGGGTTCATTTTTTTGTTTTGTTTTTACTCCGATCCAGGATTGGAATGGATTGGGATTTTTTTATGTGGGAGCGGGATGGAACAGTAGAGAAAAACAACTCCCATGTCATGCTCTAATTCAAACCAGTCAGAGAGATGGAGGAGGCCACTGTCTAGTCCACCTAATGTCTCTTCTCATCTCACCTGTATTGTTGGAGAGTAGTCAGATGAGGAGAAGCAGCAACCCTAACCCAACTGTAATAGAAGAAGGAAGACGTGAAAGAGGAGTGTGTCTTTTATTTTGAATGGTCTCTCCTCTCCTCTCTCCTCTCCTCTCCTCTCCTCTCCTCTCCTCTCCTCTCCTCTCCTGCCCTCTCATCTCTTCTCTTCTCTTCTCCTCTCCTCTCATCTCCCCTCCTCTCCTCTCCTCTTACTCTCCTCTCCTCTCTTCTCTTCTCCTCTCCTCTCCTTTCCCCTCCTCTCCTCTCCTCTTACTCTCCTCTCCTCCCCTCTCTTCTCTTCTCCTCTCCTCTCCTCTCCTCTCCTCCCCTACCCTCTCACCTGCATTATTGAAAGCCATTTTAGCGAATCTGAAAGAGTGAGAGCGGTACGCCCGGGCCTCGGCCTAATCAATATCTTTTTTATTAGTGACAGTTTAACCAAGCGAGGGAAGGTCATGTTACCAATTATCTCTGTAATACATGTATGTGCGCTGACTACTGAATGGCGCCACTCACTCCACTTCAACCGAGTCGTATACATACAGTACACAGGCAT
>NC_085880.1:6171483-6178983 GCF_034702125.1 Engraulis encrasicolus
GGAGAGATAGAGAGATAGAGAGATAGACAGTGGCCGCGGGGGACTGCGTTTAGCTTCTGTGAGACTGCCCCGTGTCCCATATGCTCTCAGTCACACTCCATTCCACTCAAGCGCGGCGCACACAGCCAGAGCCGGAGTCACAGCCAAGCGCAGGGGACGCGGACAAGGGGACACAGCGCAGAGCCGAGCCAAGCCAGCACTGCCCACCTCTCCCCACCACCACTAGCTTCTATGAGTAAAACCACCACCAAGCAAGAAACAAACATCGCTCATTATTACTGTAAGGTAAACTGTCCTACAAAGGCAAATTGCAGAAACTATGCCAACATTGAAGTGGACAAACATGTCTTCAAAGTTTTGTTATTAGGTTGGATATTTTCGTTGGTACACATTTTACAAAGCAATATCTCTAAAACAGGACACATATGGACCATAAGACTTTGTCACAAGACAAAGGAGTTGTTATGAAGACCATTTTCAGTATTAACCCATTTCAGCCTAAGCCCTTTTTGGGAAAAGGTGCCCTCTCCTTATTAAAACCTAAATATCTGAGCCGCTGAGGTACATAAAAACAATAAATAAGTTGCATCTAAAATCTAAAACCTTCATTTTGCACTAGAATAGTGTTCAGTCAGTTCTAACATACCCACATCTTTAATAAAACAGCTCAAATGTCAAGAACTTGAATGCAGCCTATATGTCGCTCCAGGACACAATGGGTTAACTCAATTTCGACAAAATATGTAGTTTCTGCACTTTGCCTTTGATGGGTAGTATACGGTTGATGATGGACAGAATGCTGCTTTAGTCACTCACGCATGCATGCAGCATTTCTCAATAACAACATTGCCCACCTCTACACCACCTCCACCAATGTAACCACCACCAACACCACAGTATTATAGTGTAAAGTTTACAACCACATACACTATTATCGAAAAAAGTTGAAACTCTACATAACAGATAAACATAACAGTTCATTAATACCAGTTCCATCAATACCAGTGATCTGTAGGCTACTACTGTAGTATGACTCTGCAATCATCTGTACATGTTTTTGAGAGTGTTACACATACACACACACACACATAAAGCCTCTTTTATTAAAATGTAGTTTGTGTATGTAGGCCCCTATGGTGTGTGTCTTGTCACATACTGTGTGTGTGTGTGTGTGTGTGTGTGTGTGTGTGTGTGTGTGTGTGTGTGTGTGTGTGTGTGTGTGTGTGTGTGTGTGTGTGTGTGTGTGTGTGTGTGTGTTTGTTTATCTGTGTCTGTGTTTGTTTGTCTGTGTGTCTGTGTGTGTGTGTGTGTGTGTGTGTGTGTGTGTGTGAGTGCGCGCTGTGTGTGTGTGTGTGTGTGTGGGTGTGCGGGTGTGCGTGTGTGTGTGTATGTGCGTGTGTTCTTATATGTCCTTGTGTGTGTGTGTGTGTGTTCGTGTGTCTTTAGGAGGAGTCCTTGAGTGTCCTGCTAGGCAGATTACTGCTGAAAATCACTGCTCCTTCTCTCACTGTCACCTGCAGAGTGCGAACACACTTCAAGTCCAGAAGCAGAATGGCAAGAGAGTCCGTCGAGAGAGAGAGAGAGAGAGAGAGAGAGAGAGAGAGAGAGAGAGAGAGAGAGAGAGAGAGAGAGAGAACTGAACAGATTGAACAAAGAAGGAGAGAAGGAATGGAATGGAGAAAGGAAAGCAGAGAACAACCTGAAAGAATAGTGGAGACGATGTGAAAAAGGTTTTGGAGAGAAAAAGAAGAATGGAGGAGGAGCAAATAGAGCAGGAGAGAGAAAAAAACAGAAAGTGGAGATAAGGAGAAAGAGAGAGAGAGAGAGAGAGAGAGAGAGAGAGAGAGAGAGAGAGAGAGAGAGAGAGAGAGAGAGAGAAAAGGAGTTGTTGAAGATAGAAAAACGTTGAAGATAGAATAGGAAAGTATAGAGAAAAAAAACAGATAGGATAGTGAATAGGAGGAAGGGAGGTAGAGAAAAGCAGAAAGAGAGAATGGAAGGCAGAGAAAAGAAAAGAGAAAAAAAATGAAGAAAGTGAGATCAAGCCGTGGCACAGCAGGCCCAGACCATGATGCATCAGGAAATAAGCTGTGAGTGTGTGTGCGTGCGTGCGTGCATGTGTGTGCGTGTGCGTGTGCGTGTGCGTGTGCGTGTGCGTGTGCGTGTGTGTGTGCGATTGTGTGTGGCACCCAGCATCCAGCTCTCTGGCACAATTAATGCCACCATAAACAAACTGTGGCAGCACTCTGGTCCCTTTCAAAAAGACAGAGAGAGGAGAAGAGAAAAAAGAGACAGAGAGAGAGAGAGAGACAGAGAGAGAGAGAGAGAGAGAGAGAGAGAGAGAAAGGATGGAGGGTAGTGAGAAAGAAACAACACAAAGAAACGAGAAGAGAAGAGAAGAGAAGAGAAGAGAAGAGAAGAGAAGAGAAGAGAAGAGAAGAGAAGAGAAGAGAAGAGAAGAGAAGAGAAGAGAAGAGAAGAGAAGAGAAGAGAAGACGAGCAGATAATGGTGATTTCTGACAGTGACGCTGCACCTCGAGCCCCTGCCGGCCCGAGCCCCCCGCAGGAAGAAAGGGGGAATCATTCAGACGTCTCGTTTCCGGGGTGATGGGGTGGGAGGGGAAGAAGAAGAGGAGGATAGGGGAGGAAGAATAGAGCTGCGCGGCTGTTATGGAGAGAAGAGAGGAAGAGGTGGATGGGAGAGGTGTGTGTGTGTGTGTGTGTTTGTTTCTGTATGTATGTGTGATTGTGTTGAATGTGTGTGTGTGTGTGTGTGTGTGTGTGTGTGTGTGTGTGTGTGTGTGTGTGTGTGTGTGTGTGTGTGTGTGTGTGTGTGTGTGTGTGTGTGTGTGTGTGTGTGTGTGTGTGTGTGTGTGTGTGTGTGTGTGTGTGTGTGTGTGCGCATGTGCATGTGTGTGTATATGTGCCTGTGTGTGTGGTATGTATTCATGTGTGTTCCTGTATGTTTGTGTGTGCATGTCAACACACACACGTTAGTACCCGTGTGCGTGTGTGTGCCTATGTGTGCGGTGATGGGGGAGTTGAGAGCAAAAAAGAAATTGTTCATTAAAAGCGCTAGCTGTGCTGTGCAAGCCGTATGGTGTGGTGTGTTGTGCTGTGCTGGTGGTGGTGGTGTGGGGGTGGTGGTGGTGCGATGGCTGTGTGCGGCAGTGTTGCCAAATCCCGCCCAAAACGTTCTCAAAAACCACCAAAATGCGCTAAATTCCGCCCAAGTTCAACAAATGACATCGATTTCTATGGGCATAAAGCGGCAGAAAAAAACGCCAAACGGTCAATTTTTCCCATTTTCACCCGCAGACGGCCATCCCCAGTAGCCCAATTTGGCGGGTAACCGCCCAATCTGGCAACACTGGTGTGCGGTGTCTCTTCAGCAGGGCTCCAGCTCCAGCTCTCTTGTGCCTTGCCTTGCCTTGCCTTGCAATGCCGCGTCCATCCGTCCGCTCGGCTCGGCTCGTCCCGGCTCCCTCAGCTCTCCCGGAGAGCCACAAACAGTGTGTAATTATCCCCGGGGCCCCCGCTGCTCTCTGCATATCCCCCCGCCGCACTGGGGAGAGATGAAGGGAAGCCCAGTTGCGGGGAGGGGAGGGAAGAGAGAGAGGGGGAGAGGGTGAAGAATGGGGAAAAAAGATATGGGGTGAAAAGGGGAGAGGAGAAGGGAATAGTGAGAAGGAGAACAGAAGAAGAAAAGCAGTCATACTGACTGGGCCCTAGTTTCTCCCAGCAGTCTCTCTCCCCCTCCCTCTCCATATTCTTCTGTCTATCTCTCTTCCCTCTCTCTCTGTCTCTCTGTCTTTTTCTCTCTCTCTCTCTCTCTCTCTCTCTCTCTCTCTCTCTCTCTCTCTCTCTCTCTCTCTTTCTCTTTCTCTTTCTCTCTCACCTCACACTCTGTTGCTTTATTCCCCTCCCATCTCTTTCTTCCATTTTTCTCTCCTCTCACATGTACCAGCCACCCACCTCGCCCACCCCATCCGCCCCCCCACCCCACACCCCCCCACACACAAGTGGAGGAAAACTCCACTCTTCATTACAGGAAGGACCTGATCCAACATGAAAGATGTTGCCATTATTCTCCCCCTCTTCTCTTTCCTTCCCTGCAGTCTGCATCGCTCTCTGCCTGCCTCCTTGCCTCCTTGCCTGCCCGCCTGTCACCACTCCCTATTGTTCCTCCAGTGCGGTGGCCGACCGATGCTTTTTAAAAGCTCAGCCACCGAGAGACCAGGCAGGTGGGCAGGCAGGCAGGCAGGCAGGCAAGCAGGCAGGCGGGCGAGCGGGCAGGCAGGCAGGCAGGCGTGCAGGCGGGCAGCCGGGCAGGAAGGCAGGCGGGCAGGCAGGCAGGCAGGCAGGCAGGCAGGTGGGCAGGCGGGCAGGCGGATATGTATGTACTGTAGTTAGGCTCCACAGGAAATTAACTTGAAATATTTATATAATTCATACGTTAAGAAATGTATAAATCTGCCAGCGAGCGGTAAACAGAGAGCACGGTAACATGTTTGACCTTTGCACCGCCGCTGTCAAAATGATTATATGTGATTTAATAGCCCTAAAGGGTTCTTTTCCCCCTCTTATTTTAGATATAAGAGCATAAACTGATTACTTATCTACATTTTATTCAATAAACTTTTGCCCGAGCAATATGACGTCTGAGAGAAGTTTGTCATGCTCGGCTGGATTTTTTTTGGGGGGGTTGGTCTTTTAATTTAATTCTTGTTTTTTCGGCCTGAAATAATCACAACCTTCTGCTGAAGCCCTTTGGCTGCTTTCGTTAGTTAATGTTTTATCCCAACCACTAAAGTAACTGCTGAATGAAAAGTCTATGGAGTGTCTCTCGCACCGAAAATGGCCAACGTAAAGACACTTAATGGCGTACTAGTCAGCCTGTTTCCCGTGTTATGGCAGATGGTTCGCTTTACAAGGACTATTTACACAGTTTGTCCAGTGAAAATTGAGAATAAAGACCTTTGAGGGGTGAGAGTGGTAGTCCCACTTTAACCGTGGAAGAACCCACAGCTGGGCAGATAGGCTATTTCGAGGGCAGGATTCGCAGACGATTTAAGACTCGAGCGTTCCGGTCAATTTGCTGGCCACGACTAATATTATCGTGGTTTCGGCACAGCCTTGGTCCGCGCCGGTCAGCAAGTCATGAAGACCCATTCAGGCAGAATAAATCTATCACAGATCCAGCAGCACACGGGGCACAGCGGTACAATAACTTCACTAACAATAACAGTTCACTTCAAAGCGCTAAGCTAGCATGAAGGGCTTCGAAATGAAGGAGGCCCAAGAGTTTGGCTGTTGAATCTATTTTTACATTTTATTTTATTTTCTCAATTCTTTTTTTTTTCAAATTTCTTTACTTGTGTATTTCATTTGGGTTGGGTTGGACTGCAGTGGAGGGCTTACCCTTAGAGGGCTTAAGCGGAAAATAATGAACATGTGAAGAAATTTGGCCTTTGGTATTATCCAAACTCAGAGTCATATGATGTTGGTAACATTATATGCATTTCAGATTTATTCACAGACAGAAATAGGACTGCATATATCACGTTGTGTTTTTCATTACCCAATGCACAGACACACAAGCTGTGCAAACACATATACTGTACACACACACGTGCGCGCACGCACGTACGCACACACACACACGCACGCACACATGCACACACACACACACAAGCACACTTCCTCGCTTCTCTCTCTCATACATACACACACACACACAAACAAAAGAGCATATACACCTAGCAGCAAACGCATACACACACACAAACACATGCAAGTTCATATGCAGAAATGCAAAATCACATGCACATAGAGTATGCACATATGCAGACAAGACTTGCACAAGAGCTATCACAAAGCCTGTGCTGCATACTGTCCTTTTTACAACTGGCAGTTGATTTCAGACAAACGTCTCCCAAAAAATGTTGTATTTTTTCCCGGGCGGGTGGCTGGATGCTGTGTGTGAGTGATGGCCTAGTCATTATGCCTGTGCTGCTGTCTGCTTTTGCATGGCGGCAATTAGAGTGTCATGCAGCTGCTGCAAAGGCAGGGAAGGGAAGGGAGGGGAAGTGTGTACAGCAGTGCTAGTGACAATGCTGTGTGTGTGTGTGTGTGTGTGTGTGTGTGTGTGTGTGTGTGTGTGTGTGTGTGTGTGTGTGTGTGTGTGTGTGTGTGTGTGTGTGTGTGTGTGTGTGTGTGTGTGTGTGTGTGTGTGTGTGTGTGTGTGTGTGTGTGTGTGTGCGCGTGCGTGCGTGCGTGTGCGTGTGTATGTGCGTGCGTGCGTGTGTGTGTGTGTGTGGTGCGCAGATGCACGCATGGGTAAGTGCGTGTGAGTGTGTGCTCGTATTCATTGTGCATGTGGGAATATGCATTTGTGCCTGGATGTGTGTATATACTGTACGTGCCTCTGTACTGTATGTGTGTCTGAGAGTGCTTGTATGCATGTGAGTGTGTTAGAGTTAGCTGCCCAGAGTGTGTGGGTGTGGGACAGGGAGGGCACACAAGGAGAAATAAAGAAGCTGAGTGTGTGTGTGTGTGTGTTTGTGTGTGTGTGTGTGTGTGTGTGGGGGGGGGGGGCGGTAAAGAAAGGAAGACGGAGAGAGGGGGGGCAGAGAGATGGAGGGATGGAGAAAAGTGAGTGCCAGAAAGGGAGTTAGAAGAAAGGAGAGGAGAGGGGAGCAGAGGGGGGGTTGCCACTGTGGCACGGGGGGCCAAGAGGGACTTTATTAAGAGTCAACGACAGATCAAAACTGCTAAGTGACCAAGCTAGGTCAAGATCAAGGGCACGGGATGTAATTAGTATGCTCTTCAGTGTGGAGGCAGGAAGACGAAGGGGCGGCACGTGTGTGTGTGTGTGTGTGTGTGTGTGTGTGTGTGTGTGTGTGTGTGTGTGTGTGTGTGTGTGTGTGTGTGTGTGTGTGTGTGTGTGTGTGTGTGTGTGTGTGTGTGTGTGTGTGTGTGTGTGTGTGTGTGTGTGAGGTTGGCGGAGGCCATTGTTCTGCCACAATCAAATTAGTCCACCAATGAGGTCTGTGCTTTGTGACCTCGGGGCCACAGTGGCTTCCCCGTGTGTCACAGAATAGCAATGACACCAAAGAATATGTATGCCACCAGACCCTTGCGGACACACACACACACACACACACACACACACACACACACACACACACACACACACACACACACACACACACACACACACACACACACACACACACACACACACACACACACACACACACACATACACACACACACACACACACACACACACACACACACACACACACACACACACACACACACACACACACACACACACACACACACACACACACACACACCAAAGAATATGTATGCCACCAGACCCTTGCGGACACACACACACACACACACACACACACACACACACACACACACACACACACACACACACACACACACACACACACACACACACACACACACACACACACACAC
>NC_085880.1:6186483-6188983 GCF_034702125.1 Engraulis encrasicolus
ATCTGGCAAATTAGCTAGTGACACTGAACTTGTTACCAGCCACAGCCAAGTTTTACCTGCATTTGGCTAGTTGGCAGGTGCCAGTGTCAAGCCCTGCTATACAGTAGAAGAGTATGCTAGGAAACTGTATGTGTGTACAGTACATGATGGTGGATGGGGAGTTTACAACAGGGGTGGGGGTACTGTATGTGTACAGTACATGATGGTGGATGGGGAGTTTACAACAGGGGTGGGGGTACTGTATGTGTGTACAGTATATGATGGTGGATGGGGAGTTTACAACAGGGGTGGGGGTACTGTATGTGTGTACAGTATATGATGGTGGATGGGGAGTTTACAACAGGGGTGGGGGTACTGTATGTGTACAGTATATGATGGTGGATGGGGAGTTTACAACAGGGGTGGGGGTACTGTATGTGTGTACAGTATATGATGGTGGATGGGGAGTTTACAGCAGGGGTGGGGGTACTGTATGTGTACAGTATATGATGGTGGATGGGGAGTTTACAGCAGGGGTGGGGGTACTGTATGTGTACAGTATATGATGGTGGATGGGGAGTTTACAGCAGGGGTGGGGGTACTGTATGTGTGTACAGTATATGATGGTGGATGGGGAGTTTACAACAGGGGTGGGGGTACTGTATGTGTACAGTATATGATGGTGGATGGGGAGTTTACAGCAGGGGTGGGGGTACTGTATGTGTGTACAGTACATGATGGTGGATGGGGAGTTTACAACAGGGGTGGGGGTACTGTATGTGTGTACAGTACATGATGGTGGATGGGGAGTTTACAACAGGGGTGGGGGTACTGTATGTGTGTACAGTATATGATGGTGGATGGGGAGTTTACAACAGGGGTGGGGGTACTGTATATGTACAGTATATGATGGTGGATGGGGAGTTTACAACAGGGGTGGGGGTACTGTATGTGTACAGTATATGATGGTGGATGGGGAGTTTACAACAGGGGTGGGGGTACTGTATGTGTACAGTATATGATGGTGGATGGGGAGTTTACAACAGGGGTGGGGGTACTGTATGTGTACAGTATATGATGGTGGATGGGGAGTTTACAACAGGGGTGGGGGTACTGTATGTGTACAGTATATGATGGTGGATGGGGAGTTTACAACAGGGGTGGGGGTACTGTATGTGTACAGTATATGATGGTGGATGGGGAGTTTACAACAGGGGTGGGGGTACTGTATGTGTACAGTATATGATGGTGGATGGGGAGTTTACAGCAGGGGTGGGGGTACTGTATGTGTGTACAGTATATGATGGTGGATGGGGAGTTTATAACAGGGGTGGGGGTACTGTATGTGTGTACAGTACATGATGGTGGATGGGGAGTTTACAACAGGGGTGGGGGTACTGTATGTGTGTACAGTATATGATGGTGGATGGGGAGTTTACAACAGGGGTGGGGGTACTGTATGAGTATAGTATATGATGGTGGATGGGGAGTTTACAACAGGGGTGGGGGTACTGTATGTGTACAGTATATGATGGTGGATGGGGAGTTTACAACAGGGGTGGGGGTACTGTATGTGTGTACAGTATATGATGGTGGATGGGGAGTTTACAGCAGGGGTGGGGGTACTGTATGTGTACAGTATATGATGGTGGATGGGGAGTTTACAACAGGGGTGGGGGTACTGTATATGTACAGTACATGATGGTGGATGGGGAGTTTACAACAGGGGTGGGGGTACTGTATGTGTACAGTATATGATGGTGGATGGGGAGTTTACAACAGGGGTGGGGGTACTGTATATGTACAGTACATGATGGTGGATGGGGAGTTTACAACAGGGGTGGGGGTACTGTATGTGTGTACAGTATATGATGGTGGATGGGGAGTTTACAACAGGGGTGGGGGTACTGTATGTGTGTACAGTATATGATGGTGGATGGGGAGTTTACAACAGGGGTGGGGGTACTGTATGTGTACAGTATATGATGGTGGATGGGGAGTTTACAACAGGGGTGGGGGTACTGTATATGTGTACAGTATATGATGGTGGATGGGGAGTTTACAGCAGGGGTGGGGGTACTGTATGTGTACAGTATATGATGGTGGATGGGGAGTTTACAGCAGGGGTGGGGGTACTGTATGTGTACAGTATATGATGGTGGATGGGGAGTTTACAGCAGGGGTGGGGGTACTGTATGTGTGTACAGTATATGATGGTGGATGGGGAGTTTACAACAGGGGTGGGGGTACTGTATGTGTACAGTATATGATGGTGGATGGGGAGTTTACAGCAGGGGTGGGGGTACTGTATGTGTGTACAGTACATGATGGTGGATGGGGAGTTTACAACAGGGGTGGGGGTACTGTATGTGTGTACAGTACATGATGGTGGATGGGGAGTTTACAACAGGGGTGGGGGTACTGTATGTGTGTACAGTATATGATGGTGGATGGGGAGTTTACAACAGGGGTGGGGGTACTGTATATGTACAGTACATGATGGTGGATGGGGAGTTTACAA
>NC_085880.1:6216483-6226483 GCF_034702125.1 Engraulis encrasicolus
TATATGTATGTATGTATGTATGGATGGATGTCCGACCGCGTACGTATCTGCGGAATTTGTTATGCTCCTGTGTATCGGAGTGATGAGCCTAATGCATCCGAATGTGTGGCCGTAAAACATGGGGATATGGCCTGCTTGGGCTTACATTTATATGTAAGTGTGTGTGTAGGTGAGCGTGCATGGGTGCGTGCATGCATGTTTCTACATGCCTATGTGGGTGTCCATCTGTGTGTGTGTGTGTGTGTGTGTGTATGTGTGTGTGTGTGTGTGTGTGTGTGTGTGTGTGTGTGTGTGTGTGTGTGTGTGTGTGTGTGTGTGTGTGTGTGTGTGTGTGTGTGTGTGTGTGTGTGTGTGTGTGTGTGCGTATGGACATCCCTTGGTAGCTGAGAATCACTTGCCCATCTCATGAACCCTCTTCTATTCTATTTTGCATTAGTGTGTGTGTGTGTGCGTGCGTGTCCGTGTCTGTGTGTCTGTGTGTGTGTGTGTGTGTGTGTGTGTGTGTGTGTGTGTGCGTGTGTGTGTGCATGTGTGTGCGCGTGTGTGTGTGTCGGTGTGTGCTTGTGCGTGTGTGTCTGCGTGTGTATGGACAGGCAGGCCTGTCAGTCTCCTGGCTGATATCAGATAAGCAGAGTGACTGTCTTCTGCTGATGGAATCAGTGTCAGCCGTGACGGTGGCAGTGATGGCAATGTCACTACGGGTGACAATGGAGGGTGATGCCGATGGTGGGGTCTGCGGGTCCGGCACGATGTCACCACAGCATGTGACGTGTGGAGGTGATCGTGGCAGTGCGTGTGCGACTATGGTGGCAGCCAGTGATGGTAGCGGAGATGGCAATGTCACTACTGGTGATGACATTGGAGGGTGATGTGATGGTGGCATTGTCACTATTTGACATGGAGGTGATTGTGGCAGTGCAACTATGGTGGCAGTGAGTCGCACTGATGGGAGTGGTGATGGCAATGTCAAACGGGTGACTCTGGAGAATGGTGGAGACTGTGTCACGACAGTGTCACAGGGAGGGTGGTGGTCATGGGGCAGTCTCACAATGGTGCAAAGGGAAGCATGGCGATGGCAATGTAACATGGCTGACACTGGAGAATGATGGTGGCGTTGTCACGACAGTGTGACAGGGAGGGTGGTGGTCATGGTGGCAGCAGGGGCGGAGTGGAGGGACTTTTCCCACCGGGAGAATTTTCCCCTTGGCGGCCCTTTTTACCCATTCTGTTCGTAACCCAAGTCAATGACCAAGTGAATCTGGACTGGCAGACTGTAAACTGTAACAGTCATGTGGAAATCGGAAACTAAAAAGGCTTTGATTAATCCAGTTGAGCACTGTGCAGAGCAAAAACAAATTCCTTTTATTTGTGAAAACCAATGATCAATAATGCTTGAATATCCAAAATGATACCGAAAGGCCACATGAAAATGATCAGTAGAGAAGGGGTGTGGCCAATTTACTGTTTGACAACGTCACTGAGGTATTGCCGTCAGGTACATGGTATATATAACGGCGGGTCAACAGTGTATGTGTGTGGTAGTGCAAAAAGAAGTTGGCTCCAGCCTAATAAAATACTACAATTTAGGGCCGGCTGATGAAGTATAACAGCCGTGATATTACATGTCGCAGCCGCGGCCCACCGGGACAAGTCCCCGATCTCCCGATGGCCACTCCGTGCCTGGGTGGCAATGTCACAATGGTGCAAAGGGAAGCATGGCGATGGCAATGTTACATGGGTGACACTGGAGAATGATGGTGGCATTGTCACGACAGTGTGACAGGGAGGGTGGTGGTCATGGTAGCAGTGTCACAACGGTGCATGGCGATGGCAATGTTACATGGATGGGTGACACTGGAGAATGATGGTGGCATTGTCACGACAGTGTGACAGGGAGGGTGGCGGCAGCAGCAAGGGTGACATACAGTAGTAGAGGGTGATTTTGATGGCGATGGCAGTGTCACTGCGGTTGACATGCAGGGTGGTGGTCAGGGTGGTGGTAGTGTCAGTGGGGCGGAGGGTTGCGGAGCACGGTGGCGGAGCGTCTTGTAGAGTGGTGGCACGATGGGTGATGTTGGTGGAGGGTGGTAGCAGTGTCACCATGAAGCAATAGAGGTTGAGTGTGGCGGACGTGGCAACCGGGTGTCTGTGTCTGCGTCTGTGACGTAGAGCGTGTTGGTGCCAGTGTCAGTGTGGATGATGCTGTGTTTGAAGATGGCTGAGGATGGTGGCAGGCAGGCAGGCAGCATGGTTGTCATATAGCTGCAGGGTTGGCATGTATGTCAGAGATGCTTCACCCCCTTCTCAAATACCAAGACTATGGTACTATGGGTAGAGGATGATGATGGTGATGGCATTGCGTGACACTGTTGGAGGGTGGTTCAAGGAAGGCTGTGTGGTGAAAAAGTAGCTGAGGGGTTGGCACCCTTTTGCGTCAGAGAACCTTTAGCCCGTGTCCACTCTACTCTGAAAAAAAGTGGGTCAATGACGTTTCAGCAGTAGCATACGTTAGGGTGGCGCAACAACTACAGCCAGTGCCACTGTTATATGGATTTTTTGTTTGTTTTTAATGCAGTATCTAAGAAGCATCATTGCAGAATGTCAATCACCAATTACTACTAATTCATGTATGGGCACCATGGGTTACCTAACTAAAGATTATTTTTAGGGCTAGGACATTAATACATTAATTTTGATCAATTAATCACACAAAAATTAACGTGATTAAAAAAAATAACAAATTTTAATCCCACTATAATACAACTACATAGTTCTGGATTAGACCAGTGTGGAGGGCAGCATTTCGCCTCATGGTGAACAGTCTGCTGAAATTGAGAGGAGTTCTCTCTTCTTTTAAAAATGAACAATATTTTTAGGTTAAGCTTATTTATTGTCATTATTCAGAATCCATGTGAAAAAAAATATGTTTCACTGTTTACAAGTCAGATATTTAAATGCGGTTAAAATGTGATTAATTCGATTATTTAATTTGAAAGCCTATAGATTAATTCCATTAAAATTTGTAATCGAGTCTCAGCCCTAATTCTTTTAATTCTTACATTCATCGTAGACCGTCTCTGACCTAACGTCTCAGCCCAAAAATCTTGATGGTTTTGATGACAGTGTCTTTATGTATGCCATGCAGGAGGGTGGGAGGGAGGAGGCAAGAAGGGTGGTCATCATTCTGGTTGTCATGTAGATGCAGGGCATGAACATCAGAGATCCTTCAGGGAACTCTTCCTTTGTCAAATACCACAACGTTGAGAGGAGGTTTTCTTGGCGGTGTGACCAGGGCAGCGGCGTGGAACAGGGGGGGAAAACCCTGACTCATTCTTAGGGCCCAGACCACTTGGGGGGCCCACCGGGGGCCCTCCCATGGAAAATATTTTTCTTCTTTCATTTTTTTAAACATTATTTTAAAAATAATGTCAATACATGTTGGTAATTTATGTAATTCCAATGTTCTCTGGAAATACATCTGTTGAATTGGATATACTAGCCTGCAAATTGGCTATATTCTATATCAGACACCCCCATTATCACGCGTTGGCTTAGTCCAGACTTTTGATTGTACAATATGCGGAATCAACACTCACTCACGTCATTATTAGGCATTAAACGCAGCAGCCGGTTAGCAATGAAAGACTTCTAAAACACCAGGCTTTCACAAAAAGAATAGAAAGGCAAGAGAGACAGGGGAAACAAAATGAAGGAAAGCAACTGCAGCTGATTTCTTGCAAGAAAGGTGAGCCCAAATGTCAAAATTACAGCCTACAAAGTAGGATACCTAACTATCCCATTCCCATTCCGTGTGGCCTTCTGTGATAGCCGATGTCAAATGGAAAAAATAATATCATTTTGTTGGCTATCATTGTGAACCCATATTTGTCTTTGATAGGCCTATATTCATAACAAGTGTCCCAAAAGACCAACATGGGTCGATGTTGGTTCAAATATCCAAATGATAGCAAAGCCTATTTGTAAAATGAATCCCACTCAATTTCAGAAAATGTCACGAACGTGAAGATGCCCCCTGTCGCAGCAGGTGCAAATGGTGTGAACTTGAGAGAAGGTGAGCCTATTTTAGCTAATATCCTAGTCTTGAAGAAAAGCGGTTTCTCAACCGGGTGCAATGCTGCCCGCCCTGGTCATCAAATTTGCAGATTGATTCTGTCGATATTAGTCGACGTCATATTCATCAGTTGCCAATGTCAAGGTGGCGGTGCGAACAGCTGTCAGTCTTGAACCTTCATTCTGCTTTTATTTTGCGGTCTCAAAGCTCTGGTTACTTGGCCATGTCTCTGACCATCTGACAACGCCCGTTATAGCTGAAGTGTGGTAAAATAATGACGAGATTTTCACGGGGCACCAGTCTGCGTTTTGAATGTTGCTGACCTGACGCCATCCTAATCTGCGCAAAGCGCAAGAGATGACCCTGTTTGCATAGCGCAAGAAAAGAGGCAGAGTAGCCTACCTACCTCCGTGCTGAGCAGGTGCATTGAGTGCTCATGAAAATTACAAGATAGGCTACTGTGAAATAGTTACTGGCCCATTTAAATCTGAAAGTATATGTAGTAGCCTAATAAATAATGATTTCAAAGAAATAAATAGCCTAGGCTATAGCCTAACTAGGTTCGGGGTGCCCTGACTTTCAAAGGTTGAGCGACATCAAATCCAAACAGCGATACTTTTGTTCTATTTAGGCTACTCTGCTTTACCGCAGGTTTTAAGCGACATTTCGAAGTCAGCTTCTACCAGTAGCCTAGGCACAGCTGATTCTCTTTTCCTTGCTCTCCCAAACACTGATACGGGCAAACGTGACGTGCGTGCGGGGCAGTGCAAGTGAACGAATGTGCGCGCGAGCGCCTGTGTTTCTGTTCAGCGATGCACATTGAAGAAAGTACAGTTCAACATATCAATGTCTCGTGTGTCCATAGTGCACGAAACAGTAGGCTGGAAGCATTGTGAAAAGAGATTTATCAGTCTCTCTCCTCCCCCTCACACCATAGTGATGAAGTGATTAAATGTCATCCCTATGAATATGATAGCCTACTTTTCATAACTGGTAATGTGAAAGATAAAGACATTTTATATTTTTAGTATGTCTATTATGTCATATGATTGAAGATGAGAATGATTCAAGTGAAGGAGAAGAAAGCATAGAGGGGTATTCTGAGGAAGGCAAGAAGGCGCTCGCACGGGGGGGGGGGGGTGGGGTGCTGGGTGGTGTTGGAGGGTTGGGTAGGGTGGTGTGTGTGTAGGGGGGCCCATGGAAGAGGTTGTTCCTAGGGCCCCAAATTTGGTGCTACGCCCCTGGACCAGGGTGTGCAGTGTTGATGCTGGTGTCACCATGTGTGATGCAGGGTGGTGAAAGAAAAGTGGCCTGGTAGTCACATAGCTGAAAGGGTTGGCATCCATGAATGTCAGGGATCCTTTTAGCCCCTGTCCTCTTGCCCGCTCTAAAATATCATGAGTAATGCCAGCCTTCACACCGTGCCCAGGAGCATGACATGCCCCTGTCTGTTGTGACAGCCTGGAATCTATGCGCACACGCTGCCCCCTGCCAACGTGGCTCAGTTGCCCTGACCAGACGAAAACTGCCTGTGTCTCTGACACGTGGCTAATTTGTGTCCACTGTGTGTCCAATCATTTGTAATATAACAGAAAAACTAGATAGATAGATAGATAGATAGATAGATAGGTAGATAGATAGATAGATAGATACAGTAGATAGATAGATAGATAGATAGATAGATAGATAGATAGATAGATAGATAGATAGATAGATAGATAGATAGATAGATAGAGAGGAAGGAGGGCAGAGTGTCCTAGTGTGTGTGTGTGTGTGCGTGTGCGTGTGCGTGTGTGTGTGTGTGTGTGTGTAGCATAAGTATACTGTGTAAGTATGTGTATGCACCTTGCCAGTGTTCTACAGGCAATGTGTGGGCAATGGACATATAGGTCTACTATGTGTTCAGCCAACACCTTTATGTGTCTGTGTGCACCAACGTGCATGCTTCAGTTCATATGAATGTCACAGGCACAGTGTGCTCTCTCTCTAACCTCCCTGGCATGGCTGGCTTGGCATGGCAAGACATGGCTGGCACATTAGACCTCTCAACCTCCCACGACCAGCAGGGCTCCTGGCAGCCCGAGGTAAGCCTACCCGAGGTGTCTATAGCTCTGCCCCTGCCAGCGCTTCACACCCTGTCAGGGCCAGATTGCTTCATCCCTGCCTGCCTGCATCAGCACCACCACTCTGACCAGAGTGGAAAGGAAAGGGGGTCACTGATGGTGATCACACAAACGGTACCAACCAAAAAAAGATAATATATTACAGACAACTGTATCTGTGTTATACAATATTATACAATAAGTGTATCGACTACTATTAATCAGCATGTAAAAAAAACCCTGCCAAAATAGAGGGGATGGCATTTTTGTTTGCATTTAACCAAAATCCTTTTGTACTGATGTCATTTTTATTTAGATTTAGTGTTTTATATATGTGTTTAGTGTTTTAGTGTTTTAGTGTTTTAGTGTTTAGTATATACATATATATATATATATATATATATATATATATATATATATATATGTGTGTGTGTGTACACTGTAGTTTTAAGAAAATAAATGTGGACTTTCCCCCAAATTTCAAATGAGTGTGTGTGGTTAATTCACTTGCTGAAATTGCACATTGGATTTCTCTTTACTCATTCATTTGTTTGTTGATTTGTCGATTATTTACGCCTCTCTCCCCCCTCTCTCGTTTAAAGAAATGAGACTATCCCTCCATGGTGCTCGACTGCAATAACCGCCACAGCTAGGCACCGGTATTGATATTCACAGTTTGACGAGCGCAGGGACTGGATGGTTGCACGGACTGAGTCTGTCTAATATGGCACGTTTTGAATAAAGGTTTCAGGTGGCGTGTGTGTGTGTGTGTGTGTGTGTGTGTGTGTGTGTGTGTGTGTGTGTGTGTGTGTGTGTGTGTGTGTGTGTGTGTGTGTGTGTGTGTGTGTGTGTGTGGGTGTGTGTGTGTGTGTGTGTGGGTGTAACTGAGTAAAGGCGTCAGTTGTTAGTGTGTGTGTGTGTGTGTGCGCGGCGCGCGTATGTGTGTGCGTACGTGTGTGTGTGTGTGTGTGTGCGTGCGTACATGTATGTGTGTGTGTGTGCGCGCGTACATGTGTATGTGTGCTTGTGTGTGTGTGTGTGTGTGTATGTGCGTCTGCGTGTGTGTGTGTGCTTGCGTGTGTAACTGAGTAAAGGTTTCAGGTGTTAGGCTGCGTTTGTTTTTCTGCACCTGATGGGCACGTCCGTCTGCAGCGTCCAAGTGCTCTCCACTCGATTCGGCGGGCCGCTGGATGGAGCTTAATGGGATATATGGGGGAGAGGAGAGGAGATAGGAATTCTCCTATTTTGTGTTTCCCACTGAGCCGCCTCCCATTGCCTGAGCCCGCGCCGTTAATTTAGCAGAGAGGCAGATAAATTAGAGTCGTGTGGTCTTATGTGATATTTGTTTTTCGCTACACAGCTGCAGGTTTCCGTGTTAAAAAAAACAACACACACACGCAAAACAAAGCCTGAATTTATTTGATTTCCAAAGCAAGCATTTCCTCTCTCTCTCTCTCTCTCTCTCTCTCTCTCTCTCTCTCTCTCTCTCTCTCTCTCTCTCTCTCTCTCTCTCTCTCTCTCTCTCTCTCTCATTCAGTCCTTCTCACTTTCTTTCCTTCTTTCTTTTTTTAATTTAAAGATCCCTCTTCCTCTCATCACACGGTATAACCCGTGCTGGCTAATTACTTGATCCCCCTCCTCTCCCCTTTAAAAAAAAAAAAAACAAATCGTGTAGAAAAAAAAGAAATAAATGTTCCTCCCCGATTCTCTCCTTTGCAAAGTATAACAGCCTCCACGTAAATAGGCACGAGCCGGTTTTCTTGATTTGCTTTCTATTGCAGACAATTTCCCTCTCCTGGTTAACTCCCTGTGAAAGCAATTTGCCCCATACTCGCAGAAAGTAATGAGCAGATGGCGCCATTGTAAATGATGATGCGGCCGTAATAAAGAGTTGATAAACACCAAATTACTACTGGGCGACAGGGCCCCGGAACACCAGGCCAGGGATGGATGAGGGGATGAAGAGAGGAGAGGAGAGGAGAGAGGGGAGAAGAAGAGACAGGAAGAAAAAGGAGATGAGAAGAGGAGAGAGAGGGATGAGGAGAGGATGAACAGGGGAGAAGTAAGAGGACAGGGGAGAAGTAACAGTGGCCAGGAGAGGAGATAAGGAGAGATGGATGGAGAGAGAGAAGAAGAGGACAGGAAAAAGAAGAGAGAAGAGAAGAAAGGAGATGAGAGAAAGAGGAGGCAGAGTTGAGTGTACGTGACAGCGTCAGAGCCAACGGCTGGCCTCACACCGGGCAGCCAAAGGACCACCCGCCTGCCTTAGCCATCACCATCACTATCACCACGCCACAGCTATACGCTCGCTTCCTCACTACCTCAGAGAGTGTGTGTGTCTGTGTGTGTATGTGTGTGTGTATGTGTGTGTGTGTGTGTGTGTGTGTGTGTGTGTGTGTGTGTGTGTGTGTGTGTGTGTGTGTGTGTGTGTGTATGTGTGTGTGTGTGTGTGAGTATTTATGAGTGAACGAGAGAGACAGAGAGAGAGAGAGTTGGAGAGAGAGAGAGAGAGAGAGAGAGAGAGAGAGAGAGAGAGAGAGAGAGAGTACAGTGTACTCCAAAACAGTACCAGCTCTCTTACCATCCATGAATTTGGTGGCCATATCTGCAGAACAGTCTTTTCTTTTTTTCCAGGTTATGCTGTATGTTTCAGGAGTTTGCCAATTGCACTTTCTCAGCATTTCAATTTTTTCTGTACTTGTCACACAAACGCATATGCACTCTCGCACGCACGCACATGCGCACACACCACATACCGCACACACCACATACCACAATACCACCTTCCTTGCCACCACATCTTCGAAATACCATTTTGTATTTTCATATTTTTTTATATTTTTATATGTCAATAAATGTACTTCCAGATGGGGTATGTGTGTGAGTCATGTGTGTTGGGGTGGGTGAGAAATATGTGGGCCAAAAGGTCTGTTTGCATGTCTACGAGTGCGAAGTCGAGCTATGCTGACAGAGCTGCAATAACAACTCCAATTTGTTTGAGTCAAGTACAAGCAGAAACCTACACTGTGTGTGTATGTGTGCTTTTGGCAGCTTCAGCTCCCCTAGCCTGTATTATGCCTTTCTTGGTGGTGCGCAGGCTATGACTGTGTCCATCTCTCTCTCTCTCTCTCTCTCTCTCTCTCTCTCTCTCTCTCTCTCTCTCTCTCTCTCTCTCTCTCTCTCTCTCTCTCTCTCTCTCTCTCTCTCTCTCTCTCTCTCTCTCTCTCTCTCTCTCTCTCTCTCTCTCTCTCTCTCTCTCTCTCTCTCTCTCTCTATTCATTTATTTTGTTTTTAAATGTATACATATAGTATTCACATATTTCCTATAAATATATACAGATATTAACGCACATATTCTCTCTCTCTCTCTCTCTCTCTCTCTCTCTCTCTCTCTCTCTCTTACACACACACACACACACACACACACACACACACACACACACACACACACACACACACACACACACACACACACACACACACACACACACACACACACACACACACACACAGAGCAAGAGATAGAGAGGGAGAGACACACACACTCAGTATTGACATACAGCAAAATTACAAATGTACAGCCCCAGACCAAGAAATGTATTTCAAAGAGGAGTCAGAAATGAGAAGAAAGACAAGGAAAGAGAAGAGGGAAGGAAAAGATAGAAAGAGTGAGTTAGATAGAAAAAGAAATAGAGAGAGACATAGAGCTGAAAGAGAGAGAGAGAGAGAGAGAGAGAGAGAGAGAGACAGACAGACAGACAGACAGACAGACAGACAGACAGACAGACAGAGTGGGAGAGAGAAAGAAAAGCCTCTTCCCTTTTAA
>NC_085880.1:6231483-6233983 GCF_034702125.1 Engraulis encrasicolus
TAGGCCTACCATTTCCCTTAAGCAAAAACTGAAAACAGGTCCTACATACACAAACACCTTATCATTGATGATAAGCAAAGCCATATTTTACACACACACACACACACACACACACACACACACACACACACACACACACACACACACACACACACACACACACACACACACACACACACACACACACACACACACACACACACACACTGTAAAATGGACACCATATATAATAATAATAATAAAATGTAATGAACTAATAATTTCCTAGATGTTTCAACTTCAAATTGCTCCAGTCCACAGATACTGTCAGTGAGCTTACTAAATGGCAACCCCCACCCCCCTTTCCCCAACGCACACCAAAACGTTTCTAGTTGTTGTCTACGCATTAACTGTATGCAGCTTGACACTGATCAAAAGAGCCCAAGACTGCCATTATATCACTGGGTTTTTTCGTCCCTACACTCGTCATTTTGTTCACCACAACAAAACCAAGTGACCGCTTATTATTGCTTACCAACAGAGGTTGATGACGTTACGTACAATAGCCTAGGCCTACGCATTGAAGCGTCCAAACCGCGTTGCCTCAACCATCAAGATATTAAAACATCCATCCAATGATTAAATGCTTTCCAGAACAAAACGTGTTTGCATGGATAAAAAAAGCCTATCCGTGACCACCACAGGAAAATTCAACTCATGAAGGCCCTATAAAATATCACATTGCCAACAACAAAGTTAAGCTACATGTTTCAGCTATTACAATAAAAGAAGCGCGTAGCTATCAGCCTCAGCGATTCACAAACAGCACAGGAAGACGGCTTCTTTCTTCATCTACCATGCAAAAAGACAGCTCAGGATAATAGCCTACCAGATGTCTTGATAATGACGTGACATGCCATTACAGAAGGAAAATATTGCAAAAATACATTTAGTTAAACCATAGTTGCAAAAGACACGACAAGCAATAGACTAAAACAAGATATTTGTTGGATTTGAGAAAGTGAACGTGGGGATACGCCGTAATTAAGACGTAATACAAGACACAAAGCACAGGTGGTTGTGACAGGCAGCTAGAAAGAGAGATGGAAGATTTCTATGCTCGCGCAACAATACAAAAAAAGTTTAAGAAAATAAATCAATACATATTTGTGACTGACTTGAGCGAGTGGGGAGGGACGACATCTTCAGTTTCAGGCAATTAGGCTAGGCTACATGGGAAAAACGCCGAGGCGGTGAATATCTGCCTGGCCAGCCAGAGTACGGTAGGTCTTGGGTAGAGGGCAGAAAGACTAGCTTCACTTCAACACAGCATCTCATGACAGCTCAAGGCAAATTGAAGATTTATATGTGCTGGCGCAACATTATAAGACAAGTGCATGGGAATTCATCAAATGGGTACAAATATTCATGACTGATTTGATTAAGTCAGGATGACAATTTGGTCTGAGGTAATGATGAAAGAGATGGGAAATTACGCAACGCCGAAGGGGCGCATAGCTACACTAGCTGGGTGTGTTGAGGGGGCTAACCTGTCTCTCCCTGGGTCACGTCTCGTATCCGTCTCTCGTATCCTTTGAGAAGCAGTACATTTCATTGGACTAGGCCAATGTGCCTCAAGAGAAGCATCCAATGAGCCCCGATGTGTCATTTTTTTTACCGTCACAGACAAAAAAATAATGTATATCATTTTTTATTATTATTTCGGGCCCTCGAGGGCCCGAAAGACGCGAGGGCCCACCGGGATTTGCCCGGTACGCCAGATGGCCAGTCCAGGCCTGGTTCAGAGCCTCCGTTATAACCTTATGTCACCAAAATTGTAATGGCTATGTCTTCATCTGTTACAAAAAGGGACACTGTGCAGAAAATGGTCAAAAAAAGGTACTACAACTATGCTGCTCATTGAAACTGTGTCGCCTATTGCCAAAATTGACCTTTTCATGAAAGTTTACTAAGTAATAAACTAACATTTTCTAGTATGGCCCAAGTACAGTCATTTTTTGCAGCAAAAAATTGCTATTTCTGGAAATTCAAAATGGCGGACCATGGAGAAGATCCCCCTTTTCATGTATGAAAAGTGCAATTTTTCCAGTCATAATGAATACTTAAAATTTGATGGTGGTGGTAAGTATTCATGAAAAAGGTAACATTAGTGAATGGGTAGCATGAATTCTGGACATCAACAACTAAAAATCTTGCACAGTGTACCTTTAAGACTCTCAATAATGTCATAGCAATGTTTTAAAGATGTTGTTGAGTATTTTCAGCAAATAGTGAATAGGCCGGCCGGCGACCCCATCTGCACTAAGAGGCTACCCCTTGTAAGGAGTTTGTGCTTTTGTGTCATATAAGGTGTTCGGGTCTGTTAGACCCGGGCCTAAATTCATTT
Organism: Engraulis encrasicolus; assembly: GCF_034702125.1. Lineage (NCBI taxonomy): Eukaryota > Metazoa > Chordata > Actinopteri > Clupeiformes > Engraulidae > Engraulis > Engraulis encrasicolus. The sequence goes on from NC_085880.1 coordinate 6,233,870, forward strand.
TAAAGAAAGTAAAAAATCATGTTCACCCTCATGTTCCCTTCGTCCTGTTCATGAATTTCTGTGTACGTACCTTTGTGTGTTTTTGAGAGTGAGCGATACAGAGACAGAAAGATA
>NC_085880.1:6248372-6270872 GCF_034702125.1 Engraulis encrasicolus
GGGGGGGGGGGGGGGGGTGGTCCATTGGAGCTGATTGTACATAGGGCCCACAATTTGCTGTGTCATAAACTTGCAAGCCACTGTTCCCAATGGAAAATTGTAGTAGACTAATTTTTCCTGCTTCATTTCAAAAATGGAAAAAGACTAATCTTCTTTGCGGCGGTAACCCTGGAGATTGCTGTTTCTCACCCCCGGTTGAACTCTGATCTCCCAACTCAATAACTCAGCCCAGCCCAGCGCTATTGATGCTATCTGGAATTATTGTGTTTGTTATTATATGTTTGTTTAGTGTGTGTGTGTGTGTGTGTGTGTGTGTGTACGTGTGCGTGTAGCTGTTTCTCTGCTCCAACAAACTCTACCTGTCATAGATTTTCTTCTTTATGTAAGTGGAGTTTTTGGTAGGGCCTCATTGTTTTCGATCGCCTGCTTTGAAAAATAAGACGTGGGCGCATTTAGTTGGCAAGTTGTTTACTTGTTGTTGCCACCGCAAGCTCCAGAAGGTGGCAGCTCCAGCTGTTGCTGCCTCTGAATCTCCACACTGTCCTCTGTGTCCCTTTGAATTTATTGCAGGTTGGCACCCATTGCTCTTTCATCTCACTTTTTATGCTGTTGAATGAAAAGCAAGTGACTGACAGCTGGACTAGCGCTGTCTACCGGTTTGAAATCCTATTCATTCTATTCAGTGGGAAAAAAGAAAGGAAAAGAAAAGTTATAAAGTTAAAATAATGGCCAAGAAAACTTCAGCCTGTGGTAGATAAATAGGCTTTTGAGTGACAGCTCCAACAGACATTTCTTGGCTTTAATCAAATCGCCTGGCACTGAAGTCGCCATCTGAATCGCTGTAACAATAACCTGGCAAATTACTGTAACAACTTGTCTAATGGGAGGAGACCATCTCCATCCGCAAGTCATCATCATGAAGAGAGAGAGATAGAGAGAGAGAGAGAGAGGCTTACACATTAAAAAATCTTCTGGAGTGTATGTGGCTTACTCTACTGTATAGGTGTTGACTCAGGGTCGCTGACAGCATTGGCTGGGCCCAGGACAAAGTCATCTGAATTGGGGCCCCCACTCAATACATACAATGTAATGAGAACCCAATTCTGGGCCCCCTCTCTCCCTGGGCCGGGGACAACAGACCCATTTGTCCCCCCCTGTCGGCTTCCCTGTGTTGACTTAACCCATTGTGTCCTGGAGACACATATACGCTGCATTCAGGTTCTTGAGATTTGAGCTGTTTTATTAAAATTGTGGGTAAGTTAGAGCCCAATGAACACATTCTAATGCACAATGAGGGTCATAGCGTTTAAATGCAACTTATTTGATGTTTGTATGTGCTTCAGAGGCTGCGATATTTAGGATTTAATAGGCAGAGGGCACACTTTCCCAAAAAGGGGTTAGGACAAAATGGGTTAATAATGTGTTCTTTGTTGTTGCTGTTTAGAGATACAGTGGAGAGTGTATACAAATGTGTGCATTTGTGTGTTACAAATGTGTGCACTAATGTATGCTCAAAAGAGGCAAAGAGAGTGTATGCAAGTGTGTGCGTGTGTGTGCATGCGTGCGTCCGGCGTAGGTGCGTGCGCGCACATGTTTGTGCATGCGGGTGTGTGTGGGCGAAACAAGGCAAAAGCAGTGTGCTTTGGGCCACCACTCCCTTCCTGTACTCCAGCTACACAGGTACACAGTGTACTGTATGTTCCAGTTCACCTTCATGCTTTGAACCGCTCTGCAGTCAGTATCTGTGATGAGAAGCCCCTGCTCTCCCGTACAGCGTTTCTCCATCCTAGCTACAGTTCACTTGATGCCACTATGACAGCTTTCTGGAGCCCCAGATACGGTTTCTGACCTTATTCTGTCACCCTTATCTCTATTGGATATGACTGGCCAGGGCGTTCGTATTGTACCTCACATTGGGCCGCCTATAAATCACTGTCTAGCGATACAATAGAGTATTGTGATACAAAGCAGCAAAGTCAAACTCTCCGATCGGAAGAAATGAGGGAATGATTGCTTCTTTCGCCTTGCTATATCTGAGCTACGTATTTCTGTTCAGCCTTTTGTGTGAGCATTATGATTTGGAAGCAGAGAATTAAACTGAAATGCTTTTGCCCATTGTCCAGCACAGCTTCTCTGTTTTGGGGGCAAGCTATCGCAAGTGATATTTAATAGGAGGGAATGTTTGTAATGAAATGTCTGCCCATAAATTGAATTAAGCATGATGAATGGATAAATGCTGACAAGTAGTTGAGTATTTATATCTTTATGGCAGGCACACCAACAGCATCCATCAACTATGACAGTTAAAGTTAAACAGAAAGAAATTCTTACCCATCTCACTGTTCTCAGTGTCAGAGAACTCCACATTGAAAACCTACAGACTACATCTACAGTACTGACATACTGCTCTTGTTTGAGATTGAGTTCATTTAATTGGGTGAAAGGCATTCACGGTCAACCCTGTCACCAAACATTTTAGTATGCACGCATAAGCACTAAAAGAAGGCACTATGCTTGGAAGCAATTTTTTTTGGGTAATTTTGCTAATAAATTTCCAGCAAATTACATATGATATATTCACATTCACATTTGCCAGTGTCACCAGTTTACAGTAACAATATATCACAGAAAGTTTAACACCATCACCCAGAAGAGTGGGTCCATTAGTCTTTTCAGAAATGTGGAATACACCGCGGAGTCAAGGAGACCATCTATCCATTTCTCTCCACTGACAACACACACACACACGCACACGCACACACACAGGCCCTCTCTCTCTCTCTCTTCAAATCGCTTTTTCCCACCCTCCTCCACTTTCTCTCTCCTCTCTCTCTCTCTCGTCTCTCTCTCTCTCAGTGTTGGGGGAGGGGTGAAATGGCTTGTGCACAGGGCCAGGCGTTAACCCTCGCCGGGGCCCCCGGTGCAGAGATGCTATCCCCGGGGCCCCTACACCACATTTTATAATGAGCCATAGCCTATTTTAAAACGCATGAACAACCAGGCTACACGTTCTACTCCCAACACCAAAAAAGGGTGCGCGAACCCTCCCCCTGCTGAATTCACCAGTCGCAACGCAAGCCATTGGAAGGCTAGTCCCAGCTGACAGTGAGAGGAGATTCTGTTGCACTAGCCGTTTTAGCAAAGAGTAAACGTCGGCTCAGCTAGAACAAATACCAAACAGAAGCACAACTAAAAGTCTCTTATTTTTTGCTACGTTGCTTGCGACGACAATTTGGTCCGAATCAACAACCGTCGTGGGAAACACGTGTTAATTAATGTAACTTCCAAATGGCCTTGGAAAGTAAGCTACCTACTCAGCTGTCCCTTGGCGCGAGAAGGAATCCCCTTAGCAGCGAACCACAGCAAAGTGAAGCAGTCACGAATCCCCACCCCCCCCCCCCCACGACGCCGCCCCCCCCCCCCCCCCCCAGCCCCCCCCACCACCCCCCCCCCCCCCCCCCCCCCCCCCCACCCCCCCCCCCCCCCCCTCCCCCCCCATCCCCCCCCCCCCCACCCCCTTTACCCCCCCCCCCCCCCAACCCCCTCCCCCCACCACCCCCCCCCCCACCCCCCACCCCCCCCCCCCCCCCCCCCCCCCCCCCCCCCCCCCCCCCCCCCCCCCCCCCCCCCCCCCCCCCCCCCCCCCCCGAACACCCCCCCCCCCCCCCCCCCCCCCCACCAACCCCCCCCTCACCCCCCCCCCCCCCCCCCCCCCCCCCCACCCCCCCACCCCCCCCCCCCCCCCACCCCCTACCCCCCCCCCCCTACCCACCCCCCCCCCCCCCCCCCACACCCACCCCCCCCCACCCCCCCCCCCCCCCCCCCCCACCCACCCACCCCCCCCCCCCCCCCCCCCCCCCACACACCCCCACACACCCACCCCCACCCCCCCCCCCCCCCCCCCCCCCCCCCCCCCCCCCCCCCCACCCGCCCTCACACACGCGCACCCCCGCCCCCCCCCTCCCCCGCCCACCCCCCCCCCCTCCCCTGCCCCCCCCCCCCCACCCCCCCCCCCCCCCCCACCCCCACCCCCCCCCCCCCCCCCCCCCCTCACCCCACCCCCCCCCCCCCTACTCAGCTGTCGCTTGCGCGAGGAAGGGGAATCCCTTAGCAGCAAACCACAGCCCCCCCCCACACCCCCCCTCAAAACTGTACCATAAAGGCTACCAATTAAGAAGTCATAGGAGCGGTTTTCATTTCTAGATGGTCATTACAATGCAATAGTGGGCAATCATTACAGTAGATTACGGTGCAAACTCGTAGGGCCCAAATGTTTAGATGTGGATGTATCACCGCAATTTTTTCCCCTCCCAGATATAGAAGCCACTTGCTAACTTAAACAATCCGCGAGTGGTACCCAGGCATGTTTTAAACTGAACACCCAAAGCGGGAACGCAAAGATATAACGCTGACAGAGCATCAACCATTAGACCTATTACAGTTCTTTAGGAAAATGGCCATCAACATTGGCTTTAGGAAAAATGCGACTAGCCAATATCATTTTAGTGTTTGCTAGATTGGCTTGCCCTGTTGTTGTCAGGACTGTCAGAACATTGAGTGCTGGTTGTTGCACATGCTACAGTAAGCATTATGTAGTGAAACACTTTTTTAAAAAAAACACCTCAGAAGTGGTCCTCGCCGCAGCCATGCAAGACTTCATTGTGTTTTCGCGAATGCAGTTGGAGTGCGTGATTTATTTCCCCATGTTTTAACAATAGAATAAGATAAAGTTAGGTTGGTTGGGCTGTGCTATGTTTGCTTAGCTTAAGCCTACATGATTGCACAAGTCCCTTTGCGGATCCACTATTGCAACCAAATTTATTACAAAAAAGCGATCTAGAACCACTGAACATATACAAAAATGGGATAACGTTGCCCAATCCTTCTTTTCAATGCGTTAATCCATGACGGGCTGAACTTCATCCGTTACAATACTGAAAGCAAGTGCAGACGCAGAGTTTCTCACATCCTTTTTTTAGGGACAGTAGCCCAATCCCTCATCACAACTATAAAATTTATATTGCCACCACCGTTTTTCACTGGTGGCACACAACCAAAGAATCTGATATCTGAAATGATAAGTTCCGACAGACCCGGCGATTCGGGCTCAGTAGGGAGGCCAAGCGAAATTCTTTATTAACAAGAGAGAAGAACACTTAACAAATCGCCACTACAGTTCCCCATCCTATACAGTCTTGGGGGGCCCCAAGCTGCTGTCCTGACTAGCCTGCGTGACAAGATATGCATATGCGCCTCTGCTTGCCTACGGTAATACGGATGGCGAAATGCCGTCAAAAATATCGTTTCATATTTTCCAATTCCTCTATGATCTCAAGACGTCCGGGGGCCACCCCCTCACTAGTGGGGGGGCCCCGTCCCCCGCTGAGGCCTAGCACCCGGGTTGCTCACCAATAGGATAATAGCCGCGGCCCTGCTTGTGCAGGTCCAACCACAACGGGGTGCCAGATTAAATGAGTTTGAATAGGGATGAGGGGGAGCTACCCACACCGGCCCATATCACAGACATTTATCTGAGGGAGTTAAGCTCACATCTGACCATGTTTTGTGTGTGTGTGTGTGTGTGTGTGTGTGTGTGTGTGTGTGTGTGTGTGTGTGTGTGTGTGTGTGTGTGTGTGTGTGTGTGTGTGTGTGCTTACCCAATGAAAACGCTGTATGGAATGGGCATACTAATCCATAGACCATGTGAAAAACACGCACATAGATCTCAGATGTAGAGGAGAGCACTACAGGATGAAAATCCACTTTATGTCCATTTTACATGTAAACATTAGCCGAACAGGAAGCGATTAAAGAAACATTAAAAGTGCAATTAAATGATGATCTCTACTCTACCGGCAATTCACAAAGCTTCAAGAAAAAGAAAATGCAAGCTAATGTATAATAAATATCCTCACATATCATCAAGGGGAAAATTGCTTTCATAATTTCTCTCTCTCCATCTGCATTTTTCCTCTAGTCAATAGCTCCGTTTTGAAGAATGAACATGAATTCTTTAGTAATGGGCCATACCATTGGGCAACCTGCTGCATTTGTAAGCATTTGATTCCCTGCTGGCTCACTTGCACAAAGTAAACATTAAAATATTTTTGAGCATCACACTTTTAGTGGGAGCTAATCTACAATGGTTGAGTCCTGCAAGAATAAATTTGGATCAATTTCTCAGAAGTCAGTTTATTGACCATTTGTGTTTCCCATTTTTAAAAATCTGTGGTGGGCATATTTTTTTGCTGCAAGTGTTCCGCTTTAAAAACTGCTATAATAACTGATTTAATGGAAATGCGAAAATTTTTTTTATAAGACGGGGACCATCTCTTACATTATCAAATATATGACATCTCTGTTTTCAAGGCCTCCATTGAACTCGCAAAGGATCCCTGCTGTTCCTCCCAAGTGCGTTTGTTTATTTTTGAGTTCAGAGCCTGTTGTTCAATTAAAAATGGGAAATTAGTCTGTTTTACATGATAGAGAAACAAATCGGCCTATTGTTTACGCTGTCAGAATTTATTGCAAGGACGACGGGAGACATACAGCTGAATTACAAAACGTTACCTCGCTGGTTTTGGCTTGAGTCATGAAATATATAAAGACATTTTACAGAGGACACATGTTGAAAATGATGGATATAAAAAAATGTATGCATCTCTTCATTCACACCACAAATCTGTTAGACACAAATTGATATCTCATGTCTCATTTGTGACAAATCCGTGTATAATCGATACATCTCACACCGTACATAGCATTGTGATTATGACCTCCAATGTCACGGCAGTTCATCCATATTAATTTCTCCCCAGTAATAGCCAGCCAGAAGTGATCTCGTCAGTGATTAATGCTATACACCGTGGACCCTCCCACTGGTCTGGCTGGCTAATCACTTCAACACCGTTCACTTCACACATGTGAGGGTCCAGTGGAGGAATGATTTTCTTTTAAACCCTTTCTGTGGCCATTCTCATTCAATTTCTCCTCCTCCAATTTCTCTTCATCGCTGTTCCTCCGCTCTTCCATCCGTCTTCTATCTTTTGCTTCACATGTATGGACTCATTTTGCTGAGCTGCAGGGGGGGATAGGGAGAAGAGGATTGAAAGAAAGAGAGAGTAGTGGCCTGGGGTCGACCGTCCTGAAATGCCTCTGCCTGCCATCTACTGACGTCTTTAACACTAGGGCAGCGCAGTGCTTCAGTGAGTGGCAGCAAGGGTGAGTGAAACGAGAGCTAGAGGAACACGCTCTGATCCTCCAGAGATGCTGAGGTGTAAGGATAAGGATGAGGGTCAGGGCTGAAGCTTAGGGCTGTCACAAACACACAAAAACGGCAAACACGCACGCACGGCACGCACGCACGGAAGCACGACACACACAAGGCACGCGGCACGCATGCGCACATGCGAACATGCACAACACACACACTATCACACACCACACACACACAACACACACACACATACACACACCGCACACACACATACAACACACGGTCCAATGTTTTTGAACCCCTGATAGATCATCACCCACCACCACTGTTTGATACGCCTCCACCATTGCTCATCATCCTTGTATGAGAGAGTGCGTGTGTTCTAATAATAGTGGAGTAATTGATTCGGTAGGTGTTGTGGAGGACTCTGCGTGTGAGAGTGTGTGTAGGACTTGAGAATTTGGATTTTTTTCATTGCAACTCATCACCTTCAATATTCAATCACATGTTGGGTATTTCTTTCGTCTTCGTATCTCGTATTTCCTTTTGTTCAGTCACATCATTCAAAGCAAGCACGTTGCAGGGGAAAGATCCGGTCGCGTTGCTGTTCTGTGAACCACGTTAATATCCATTCCATGAGAGAACAGCCCTGCTTTCAACTGGGGCATTTAGAACTTCATCCTCAGCCTTAAGTTCAAACAACAACATACTTGAGCCTTAGCTGTAGTCAAGAATGTAGTCAAGAGAATAGAGAGAAGAGGGAGGGAATTGGGAGAAGAGAATTGTGGAGAGAATGACGGGGGGGGGGGGTGGACGGGGAGAGAGAGAGAGAGAGAGAGAGAGAGAGAGAGAGATGTAATTGCATATATCAACACTAAACTATTAGCATGACAATTATGCTGGAAATAAAAAAGGCAATTGACCTACTCCCACACCATTCATCTCTTCAAGACATAGCACTTACTGTATGTAGGCCTACTGTACATATTTTCCGTATGCTTTTGCATAAATGGAAATTTCATGCAAATTCTGTACTAATTTCCATAGTGCAAAACAGCACAACTATCTACATCCACCCATGCTCGGAAGCAGATGACTTTAGGCCAAGATGTGCCTCCCTCATGGGTATTACTCTGAATAAAGAGGCAATGAAAATAACCCAGACATCACATAAAGACACCCAGTATACTGTACGCAATTGCATGTGTGTGTGTGTGTGTGTGTGTGTGTGTGCGTGCGTGTGCGTGTGCGTGTGTGTCTCGATCTGTCCATCAGAAGATGTAATAATACAGGGCAGTCATAGGGGCGCCTACTGTAGCACCATTTAACATGTTACAATGCATCAGTGCTTGCTTAGCAGTGCTGAGTGTCCGCCTACTCTGGCTGCTGTGAAACATCTACCGTATTAGCCCGAATATTAGACGATCCTGATTATAAGACTACCCCCATTTTCAGGCTCATGTTTTGGGGAAGACTTAATTTTGTTTCACATTGGAAACTTTTGTCAAAATGCAGTTTTTAATTTGTTGGAAAATCTGATGCTTTTTACAAAGAACAAATTTCACAATATAATTTTCATGAAATTTCCATGATATAAGACCACAGATGGCTACTCATATCCTTTTTTCTTTCTTTACTCACTTCACCTGTCAAGCGCCAATAGGCACCTTCTGGCTATAGCCGCCTGGGCCCGCCTGTTTAAAGTGCGACGCAACATAGCCTACACTCAGACCATTAAGGGTGGTTTATGCCTCCAGTCCAGCGTCCCTGCGTCGTAATGCAGTGAGCCGCGCAGTTAACGTAGTGAAGCCCCCCCCATCACGCAGGTACTCTGGGGCACCTCCCCAAAATTGTGTCTCGACGCAGGGAGCGACGGCGTGAAAGGGCGAAAATAGGTCTCTGATTGGTCCTCTCGACCAGCCTACTCTGTCCTCGAGTCGAGAACAAGCGCTACTTTCCTTGTTTCTAACCTTCGTCGGTCTAACGGACTTGTGAGCTCTTCATTAAATAAGTTGCCCGTGCTTTGTTGTTTGATTTATTTACACGAAACCAAAGACAACACATGCGCTTGCAAGTTACGACGCGTGAAGTTATTTGTGGACAGTTGAACAGTGGTTCCGAGGTCGAGGAAAACATTCCGCTTCGTCCTCGACAAATGAGCCACTTCTTTGTTCCAAACTACCACTGTGGCTGCCAGTGCGATCAAACATGCACGTGATATAAAGATTTAATGTTTAATTTTCATTCTCGTCGATTCTGTGATGCTAAAAAACAACCGACAAGTCTAGTTTACTCTTTGTATTGAAGTCAGTTTCAGCGTGGAATGACATCGCGCAGACCGTGCTTCAAAACAGGGCATAAACCAAAATTAACTGCATCATGGCTGCGACAAGCTCACTCTGTGGCACAAGTAGGAAGCATAACCCGCCCTTTAGTCTGCGCCAGCCAGGCAACCAGTCCAGTAGAGATAGGCAATCTATTGTGCAATGCACAGATTTTGCAAAATGCTTAGTTGACAGCAATATCTAACCAGCAGCCGTCTCGCCAAATCGCCGTTCATTTTATGCATCCAAAGTTTTCCGTTGGACTGTAGAAACCGAACGTGACCAAAGGCAGATTGACGCATTGCACTTGAAACCCATGCGCTGCCTATCAGGACCACGTTGACATTAGAAGTCCGATTGATATTCATTTCGTACCAAGGGTAAAACTCCTCGTGATTTTATATGAACAAGACAATCTCTTGCCCTAACCATTATTCTGTGCTGTCAAAGGCACCGCTTGTCACCGCTTTCTCGCGCACACACAGATGACCATTGATTGGCTGATGACAGCATCCAAAACTTAGCCTACAGGTTGTTCGTCAAATCACCCTTCATTTCTTTAGTTTCTAGTGGTGTTGTCGGCTGACCAGAGAGAACGACCAAAGCTTTCCTGATGAGACTGTAAAACCAAACAAATAAATAGCAGAGCAACGAGCCGCGATTGACTTGTGTTTTTCCCCTTGCACTGTCGTCCGCATCACGTTGACATTGACAGTTGATAGACGTGCGGTGCAACAGTCATAACGAAACAAGCATCTGCAAATTTGAAATGGACAAAACAATCTCTTAACCCATCCATTATTGAGTTTTGTGGCATTGTTGTGAAGCATAGGCTAATGGCCGCATTCAGGTTAAGTTTAAAAAAAAATTATTTTATTTTTTTACTTTTTTCTCTAGCGCGCGGAAATAAGACGACCCCCCTTTTTAGAGTACTATTTTTATAACAAAAACCACGTCTTATATTCGGGCCAATACGGTAATTTGAGGAGCCTGGAGACCTACACGTGGGCGACTTGGTTGAGGTAATGCTAGGGTCAGAGAGAGAGAGAGAGAGAGAGAGAGAGAGAGAGAGAGAGAGAGAGAGAGTGTGTGTGTGTGTAGTACGTTTGTCAGTCACAGGCAATCAGGCTGCCACTTTGACCCCTACCGAGGACCCCTGCTTGTTGCTCAGGCTAGAAGTATATCACAAACAGTGTGAACATCACAAACCCTGACACACACGCACGCGCACGCGCACGCACACGCACACGCACACACACACACTTACGCGCGAGGCCCAACACTAAGACAGTACAAAGACCAGAGTCACGAGAGTGTGCACCATTTTTGCGCATATATAAATAACCGCTTGAATATTCTGAACGTGTTTACCACCGCACATGCTTTGCACCATCTAAAGCAATACATTTTTTATCTTGGTCTCATTAGAGACAAGCAAACTAGGATATTTGTTGCTGGAACCATGTCCTGTGGTCTGATCATGGCACCAAGATAAACTGATTTTAGATTTTAGTTTTAGATGGTGTCCAGTATGCGTGGTGGTAAGAAAGTGAGTGGTACAAAGAAAAGTGCCCCATGCTTACACAGTCATTAAAAGTAATAATTACAATGCCTTTCTGTAAGCACGGGGCACTTTTCTTTACATTACATTATTTACAATGAGTAATTGGACTCACAAGATTTGAGGGTGCATGAATGCCATCAACACTGGGAAGCTGAATTCCATCAGAAGGAACATGCATGTCAACACGTACTGTGACTGCTGAAGGAGATCATGATACTCATATGGAATTTTAACGTAGAGGTGTACTCACTATTGCGGTGCCATAATGTCACAAACATGGAAAAATATGCAACTTAAGTTATTTTTATTGATTTTACTTTTCTGTAGTCAGCTTACTTTATGCACATTATGGAAATAACTTTATATTTATCGAAATATATTTCAAAATGTTACATTTCAAAAGGGGTGTATTCCATATTGGTGTACACTGTAGCCTATATTCTGAGAAATGTACTCCATTCCAAACCCTCCCTGAACACCCCCTCTCAACACTCCACTTTTTTAAATTCCTTGAATGTGCGCATTTTTGCATTTGCATTTGTGTGTGTATGTGTGTATGGACATTCTCTGTGCCTACATAAAAGCCCCACTAAGAGTATGTGGAGGAGATAAACAGCTGTTTATGCGTTTGGAGGAGAACAATAAGGCGTGATGAGGGTGCATCTGCCAGATCTGACAAGCCTGCGCTGAATTACATAGTGCGGAGATAGCACTCTGAAGCACCACTGTCGGCACGCTTGCAAGCACGCAAACATGTATCATACAAACACACGCACACACGAACGCGCTCATGCACACACACAGACACACGCACGCACACACGCACGCACGCACGAACGCGCTCATGCACACACACAGACACACGCACGCACAAACGCACACAAACGCGCGCACACACACACACACACACACGCACATAAGTGGCAGTGTTGGACGCCGATCTGATGGCAAATAAATGGAAGCACTCAGCATTCTCCGCTGCTTGGAGCTCTATGCATTGCGTTGCCAAGGTTCGATGTAATCCAGGCCCAGAAGATCGAAAATATCCTTCTCGGTTTTGGCCACCAGAAATGCATCCTGGAGAGAAAAAAAAACAAAACATTTTTTTTCACATTTTAATCAAGACAGGAAAGGAAAGTTGTATGAGCACAAATTGAGATGAGGGTGCATCTGCCAGATCTGACAAGCCTGCGCTGAATAACATAGTGTGGAGATAGCACTCTGAAGCACCGCTGTCGGCACGCTTGCAAGCACGCAAACACGTGTCATACACAAACACACACGCACGCACACACACACACACACACACACACACACACACGCACGTGTGTTAAGTTTCTCACATGTAAACCTTTAATACATGTCAAGGGAATGAGAAAATGAAATAGGGGTGAAGCAATAACTGTTCAAATGTGGTGTTACTGTCCTTGTTTCATTAATTAGGTAAAGTAAAACAGAGTTAATAATAATCATACATAATCTTTATGACATGTCACAAGTGCATTTGCAGTAATCAAGAGTAAGATGCAGAGAGGCAAAGCATGGAGTGGAACACTCTCTCTCTCTCTCTCTCTCTCTCTCTCTCTCTCTCTCTCTCGCTCTCTCTCTCTCTCTCCCTCTCCTCCCCTCTCTCTCTCCTTTCTGTCTCTCTCTCTCCTCTCTCTCCATCTCACTCACTCACTCACTCACCTCACTCACTCACTCACTCCGTCACTCACTCAGTAACTCACTCACTCATCACTCACTCCACTCACACACACACACACACACACACACACACACACACACACACACACACACACACACACACACACACACACACACACACACACACACACACACACAGACGGAAACACACACTGTGTCTGTCTCCAGAGTGCCTCCACTCCCACTGGCTAATCACTAATCATGTCGGTGTCAGTGTGAGTCTGTCATGGCCAGGGCTCTCATGCGTGATGTCGCCCGTGTTGCGCCACGTCTCTCATCTCACAGCAGGACACTGATGGCTGTCTGGGTCCCAGCGACACTAAAGTCGGGAGCACTGAAGAGCAACTTGCCAAACCACGCAGACACACGCACACACACGCACTCATCCACACACACACATACACACACACACACACACACACACTAATCCAGACTACACTCACATAAGCACACACACACACGCACAAACACACATTTCCAGACTACACTCACATAAGCACACGCTCTCACATAAGCATACACACACACACGCACACACGCACACACACACACACACACACAGACACACACACGCACACACGCACACACACACACACACAGGCCCTCTGCGCCTGCGGATGGCGATTATAAATGAAAACAAAACACAGTGTGACCTTGCGGCACCACTAGGAGGAGACAGCCTTTATGGATGATACCCTTCACATGTCATCACACACACACACACACACACACACACACACACACACACACACACACACACACACACACACACACACACACACACACACACACACACACACACACACACACAGCTTCATATGTCATCACACACACACACACACACACACACACACACACACACACACACACACACACACACACACACACACACACACACACAAACACACAAAAGACACACACACACACACACACACACACACACCACCTTCACATGTCACCACACAGGTCAAAGTCAAATCCACTTTGCCCTCTGGTCATTAAAAAGGAACTCACCAAAGCAGTGAAGTTACAAGGCCAGCTCACTGTCAGAGGCATTAACTTATGATGAATCATTTGGGTCATATGGGACATTGTATACTGAAGTGGTTCACTGCCGTTTTCTGCTGGGACCCACTTTTGGGCACAAGAATATTCTCCTGAGTCTCTTCAGCCAACCGGCAAACATTGTTGTCCCTTAGTATCGCTACATTTTAATGTGAAAATCACAGAAAAAAATAAATTATTACCGTAACTGTGCAAATGAATTTTGGCATTGACTATTAATGAAATGGTTGTATAAATATGAAGGTATATTAAGGGTTTTCTGAAAGCAGTCCCCTCTCTCCATGAACCCCCTGCAGCACCTCCACGGTCGATATAAATTTGCTTTTACCAGAATGGCAGTGACCAAGTCGTAATATTACTAAACACCCAGTGTCGTGATCCAGAAAACTCCCTGCCCCTTGCGCTTGTCCATAGTGTCAAAAAATGCACTTGAAGTGTATTTTAGATAACCAAATGAATGCAGAATCCTCGTTAAAAAATTAAGGCTATAAAAATACTACAGTAGGCTATTAAATATTATACACACATATACATGTACTGCAGTATTAAATGTTAAATCTACTGTACGTTAACTGTACGTTCAGTAAAATGAATTAAATTCAATGTGACATGATGGTATCAAGCTGCACCTTCGATGCATTATTTTTTGTGACGCTTGTTTATTTGCCATCAAACCTTATGGCACACATGCACATTTCCTGTTCGATTAAAAGAGGGCAGGCATAAATAAGTAATACATAAGACAGTAAGTAAAAAAAGACAGACAGAACGAAAGAAAGACAGAAAGAAAGAAAGAAAGAAAGAAAGAAAGAAAGAAGGAAAGAAAGAGTGAACCCCTCACTGTCCAACTACTGAGCAGTAGCTGTTGCATGAAAGCCTGGGGAGAAAGGCAAAGGTGTTGGTATTTCCTGTTTGGTTCAAGAGTGCAAAGCTATCACAGAGAAACACTGGGGCTCCATCAAGCTAGTCGTGTAGTCGACAGATATTTTATTTCCATAGCAAACAACAACAAAGAGAGCAGGTAAAGGCGATGGGGGTGTGTGTTGTGGAGGTGTGTGTGTGCGCGTGTGTGCGTGTGTGTGCGTGTGTGTGTGTGCGTGCATCCATGTGTCCGTGTTGGTCGGTGGTTGACCTCTACAAGGCCCCTCGAGGGAGTGGGTGGGCTTCCTTGAAATGACAGGACACAGACAGAGCCTGTGATCAAAGCAAGAGAACACAGCCAAGCGGAGATATTTCTGTTGTGAGTGTATAATATATATTTTAATCATGTTAATAATAATCAAAACAAATTGACAAAGGGTGCCAAGTTGTGCATGTAAATGAGGTGCTCCCCTCTATCAACAGCAATTGGTCCCCGTCCAACCACCACACGCACAGACAGACAGACAGACAGACAGGCAGACAGACAGACAGACAGACACACACACACACACACACACACACACACACACACACACACACACACACACACACACACACACACACACACACACACACACACACACACACCTGTGTGCACGCACAGAAACAGTCTCTCTCTCTCTGTCTCTCTGTCTCTCTGTCTCTCTGTATCTCTCTCTCTCTCTCTCTCTCTCTCTCTCTCCCTCTCTCTCTCTCTCTCACACACACACTCTTCAACCATGCAGAATGAAGAAAGCAAGTGTGGCTCTTGGGGCCTCTCCACAGACAAGAGCAGCATGGCTTTGATTAGGAGTGCCACTGCTCATCAAGCATCGCTGACGACCGGCCTGCAGTGAAGGGAGCAAGATGTTAGGAAGCTGTTTTGGAGGACGAGAAGCCAGTCCCGTCACGAAGGACAGAAGGTATCTGCAAGATGCAGAGTAATATTTTAAATCTACTGTTCACATGTACTCTTTATATGCATGCGCATGTGCAAATGTGTTTGTGTGTGTATGTAAAAAAACAGATAGGTATATTTATTTAGATCATAAGGAAGCCAGTTTCCGAGCTGAGCTTTAGCGTGCTAAGTAGTAAGAGGCAATTAACACACAGTATGTAAGTGTTTGTGTTTAACTGTCTCTGGGTTTCCAAGGTTGTTGATTGGTTGGCTGGGCAATTACATATCCATGGCAACACAGAACAGCATGCGACGCAAGCCATCATCAGAAGGTCACAGGTGTCCATAACACTACTCCGCTTTACTTTTTTAATTAAATATTTTCCGTGACACAGAACAGCATGCAGGCTACTATGTCAGCCATGCAGAGATGGTCGCAGGTGCCCATTACGTTAGTACACTTTCTTTTTTTTTTCTCTTACTCTCTTCTTTCTCACTTCGAGTTCGACCAATTAAGGCAGCCTATGCTACTACGAAACACATTAACAGGGCAACAGGGCAAGGCGTTTGCACAGTAAAAAAATAACATCATCATCCTTGCTGAATGGATTTTTGTGTCCAAAACCCAGACAAATATTCAGAGAAATTATAGATAAGGTTATCGTGACAGATGTACTTTTGGGGTTGTATTATAACAGTCATGATGACGTGCAGTTCTAGCTTCAGGTATTTTTGTGTGTCTGATATCCTGCTTTCCTGGTGGGGCGCCAACACATGTGTGTCAACTTGTCTTTGTAGTACTCTTAACAGGGGTGAAGGCAAGAAGAAAGCAATATGTCTAACCTTTCTTTTAGATCACACTGTTGTCTCTTTGACACATACTTTCCTCCCTCTCCCTCCTCCTCTCTCTCTCTCCCCTTTTCTCTGCATACACACTATGATTCTCTTGTCTGTCATATTCCATTTCTGTTTTCTCTGATACACTTTCTTTCTCTGCTTTTACCCTCTCCCCTATACATTTGACCAACTTCCTCTTGTGATGCTGAAAAGCTGTAATCATGGCTGCTGCTGCTGCTAGTTTTCGTCACATTTGTACATCCACCCACTTCACAGACAGCTAGTGCAGAGTGCAGGGTTGGGATGGTGACCTGGGCTGACCTGGCCTGGGCTGTGCTGGGCACGAGGGTAACAGGGTTGTTGCCTTCCCTTTTTCAGTCTTTCAAAAGATTGCATAGTGTCAGTAGAAAATCCATTAGGATTCGTGCACAGAGATCAGATCGCGTCAGAATCTATATCTGGATGCCAGCAACACAATCATCTGAATTTCCACAGAAAAAAATAATGGACTGGGGATGAAAAAAAGAATTAGAGAATAGGGCAGCCTCTGTGGTTCATAAACTTAAATTAAAATTGAGTTTTGAAGTGAAATAAAGACAAGCTCAGCATGCATATGAAATACACATACGTACATGCTGTACTGTATTACACATAAATAAGCAGCGATGATTGCAGAGTACTTCCAAGCACATCCATTGCTACTGCTTCTTCAAAGTGACTTCACAGACGGATGAGATGCAATGAGAGAAACAGCGCAGTGAAAAATCCACAACACAAGCCTACAACAGCAAAACTACAGTACTGAACATGTGTTGCCATTTTCTCTTTTTTTCAATTTCTATCATAACAACACCCCCGGAAAGTTTTTTTTGTGAAAGATTACATATGGCAAGCTGCGAGGTCTCACAATGAAAAAATGAACCGCACCAATTGCCTGAACTACAGTGCAGGGGAATCATGCAATCAGTGGCGCATTCAGAGTCCCTGCGCATCCGGTGTATTAAAATCCCTTTGTGTGCCGTGTGGCACTCCCGAGAATCCAATTTGCTAGCAGGTAGATAATCATCTCGCTCTCTTGTCAGCCAGTTGCTGCGTAAACTGCATTTCAAGCCCCGCTGGACTGGGTTATGTTTAGTTATGTTAAGTTACGATATGTTTTGAATCGAATCAGTCACCGATTGGTCACTTTAAATACCAAAGAAAAGGCTAGTTGTTGTGCTCATTTCTGTCCTTTTATCTGTGCGTGTGCGTGTGTGTGCATGCTTCTGGTCCGGCAGACCATGTTTTCTTGTTGAAGCGTAACAGCAAGAGAAGTGCAACATGCTGCAGGGACCTACGTCTTTCCTGAAGAAGTCAGATGAATCAGATTGAAAAAGCTAAATAAAAGGCTGCCTGATAAAATAAGTCTGAGACTTCCAACAATAATATTGTATGTGCTGTCAAACACACAAACAATGAAAGAGTGCTAGTGTGTGGGCTGTCAGGCATACTGTAGTGGGTGTGTGTGTGCTGATGTGTTTGTGGGAGCAGGGCCGCTGACAGTTTTTGCTGGGCCCAGGGCAAAGTCCCTGAAAGGGCCCCCCACCCAATTCATACAATATAATGAAAACCCATTTCTGGGCCCCATCTCTCCCTGGGTCGCCCGGGACAACTGACCCCTTTGTCCCCCCTTGTCAGCTGCCCTGTGTGGGAGTAGATAGAAGAGTGTGAATGAGCTGCACTTGTGTGAGCATGAGTGTGTGTGTGTGTGTGTTTACACACTGCCATCATTCCGTTTACAGCTCCCATCATTGATGTGATATCGGTGAGTGCTGTGTGATTTGCAGCACTTGTCACGGTGAACTTTAGAGCATCTCAACATCTGCCTCCGCGCTGCTTCCCGTCTCTCTCATCAGCACCACAACAACACTAATACTGCCACTTGTTCAGCTATTTCCTTTTGTGTTACCCCCACCCCCTAATACTCAAAAACCTTATCTCATAATAAGCATGCACACATGCACGCACGCACGCAGGCAGACACACACACACACACACACACACACACACACACACACACACACACACACACACACACACACACACACACACACACACACACACACACACACACACACACACACACACACACACACACACACACTCTAAGGAGAGAGGTAAAGGCTGACCTACAGTCATTTTTCAGAGGATAGATGGTAGTCCCCAGTCAACTTCTATAGGGATATAGGTGTTCATACTAGATGGTTTTTAATAAAACCACCCGGAGAGAGTGGATTTTGAAACGGTAGGAAGCTGTCACAGTGCTTTTCTGTTCCTTGAGAAAAGAGTTGTTTAAATCCCCATGACAACCAGTAACTGTGGAGCACAAGCACTCATTGGCTGACGACCTAGACAAAGAATTTTGTGAAATCACTCCTGAAAGGTGGAAATTTTGCGCCAAGGGCAGGGCCCGCCAACTGCGTATATTACGCTTAGCCGGGGACGTGAACATCATTCTTACACTCTCTTCGGCTGTGTACATCTCGACCTGCTCTGCACCGCCACCCTGGAAAAACGCCTAGCTGCCTTGAAGCATATGCTAACGGCTTCAGAATGTGAGAAGGAGTATATGGTGGAGCCTGAGATAGAGATAGAGATGACGAGTGACTCGAACAAAAAAGAACCACCCACAGTGGTTTGTGGAAAAAACACAGACAGCAGTGTTTTTATCAGTGTTTTTTTTTTTTTTTTTAATCACCCAGTACTGTCGGAATATAATGTGAAAACTAACCATATTACAGTAAGACCATATTTCCACCTGCATCTGAGTAAATGTGTGTAGACGATATAGCAGGCAAGTCCAAAGATTCTAATTCTAAAATTCTAATTCTATTTTTTGAAAATCGGGCAGTCGGTCTGGGTGCTCTGTGTCTTCTTTAATTGCCCACACCTCTGAAGCTTCTGGCCGCTGGAGAGGAGGAGATAAACGTGGCATCATCAGCCTGAACAAAGTCGAAACCGCTGTATGATAGCAGAAGCTGGTTCACCATTACACAGCCATATCACCTCAAATGGAAAGGAAATTAATTGACACGAATTTCATAGCCCATTTCATAGCCTGTCTTCATATTCTGTTAGTGCTGCACCCTCTCTCTCTCACTCTTTTCCCATCCCCAGCATCGCACCCCCGCCTCCCCCCGCCATCAACCATGGTCAAAAGAATGGACATGAAAGAGGAGCATTTTGTTCCCAGTTCCAAGACTTTTTCAGCTGACATGAATCTGGCTGCAGTGATCGGCTGCCTCCACTCGTCCACAGATCGTGCTGAGACTGCCTGACGTCTATTCAAGGCCTTGGGCCCCTTTTAACTCTCATGTCAGCCTGTGTGTGTGTGTGTGTGTGTGTGTGTGTGTGTGTGTGTGTGTGTGTGTGTGTGTGTGTGTGTGTGTGTGTGTGTGTGTGTGTGTGTGTGTGTGTGTGTGTGTGTGTGTGGGTCAAAGACGTCCAAAATGAAATTGTCCTTCAGTGTAACGGATACCTTCTGCTGACTGTAACTGTAAAAAACATGACTCTTTTTATTTATTTATTTTTTCCAGTGAATTCATGAAAGCCTAGGCTGTCATTCATTCACTTGAAACAATTTAAAAATCATGTTTTTTACATTTACAGTCAGCAGAAGGTATCCGTTACACTGAAGGACAATTTCATTTTGGACGTCTTTGACCCACGTGTGTGTGCATGTATGAATGTGTGTGTGTGTGACAAGAACAGTTTCCTGACAAAGCTTGCTTTTGCTCTCTTTATCTCTCTCTCTAAATTCAACATGCGGCACCCTAGAATAGTCTTTCCCTAGCCCATATTACATCAGGTTTTAGCCCACTGTATACTTGGAAAGTTCATTAAGAGAGATAAGTTTTACCATACAGTATATTCTGGCATAATAGTGTCGTTAAACAGAAGAGATTTCCCAAGAGATTTTACAAGCGGATTCCAAAAAAGTTGGGTCACTTTGTATTTTGTGAATAAAATCAAAATGCTGGCATTTTTAAAACATCTAATATGTTAATAAGGTAGAGCATTATGTACAGACAACATATCAGTTGTTAAAGATGAACAGAATTAATGTTTTGAGGTAATTATGTGATCATTTAAAATTTGGCCCATGCAACAAATCTCAAAAAAGTTGGGACAGGGCCAAAACATGTTATAATAGTTGGATAATTCGAAAAATTAAACAAGGAAGAATATTTTAAAATGAACTATATTGACTGCCAACATGAATGCACAAATAAAATACCATCACATAGAGGCTATGGCACTCAGCGGCAAAGATTTTGAGGGACTGATTACTTATCTATTATACAGAAAGATTGAATTATCTAAATTGCAGGCATATAAGGCCTACTTCCGTAATATAGAGTTCTGTGTAATCATTGCACGAGTTATGAGATCATGACATACTCGTGGTCAATAAGCAAACTATGACACTCCAACAATGACAGCTCTCGAAAAAATGACCATAAACACAACACTTGATTAATGCACATGATGCAGACATTAAACAGTGTTGCGTGTGGAAAAGCTCATTCTATGTACCTAGGAGACATGTGAAACTGTCCTCTGATTACAGAATGGTAAATATTTAATCCATTTTGAAATTATGGAGTCATGCACCCTCCAGGTTATATAGAAAATGAATACTTCAGCTTGATTTAGTGGTCAGTCTGAAAGACAGCATATATGATGGTAAGGGGGTGCAGAGGTGACTTGGTTAGGGTCTTCTTACTCATGTAAAGCATTAAAATGAATGTTGAATGATACATACAGACTTTAAACAGCAAACATAGCTACCAAGGCATTATATTTTGGAGCACCGCCTTTAGATATTGCCCCATAAAGGTGGCAAATTTCAATCTCTACTATGTTCCAACAGTGTGGTCCATCATTAGAGTAAACTGCAGGTCACAAAATTGTTTTCTTGCAGTCAGGAAATGCCACATATTAAGCATAACAAAAAGGTAAACAGGTTGAAGAACACACCTATCAGTTCAGCTGCTGAAATCATGTGTCGCACATCAAAATATCACATTTTTGAATAAAATTATGCCATCAGTCAAAGTATCTAACTGTTCAGTCTCATCCCTTGTGTTCTGTTTAGTCTTATCCAATATAAAAAGCATTTTATTGGCCCTGTCCCAACTTTTTGGGGATTTGTTGCAAGGGTGAAATTTTAAATGATCATATAATTACCTCAAAACAATAATTCTGCTTGACTTTAACAACTGATATGTTGTCTGTGCATAATGTTCTACCTTGTTAACATATTGAATGTTTTGAAAATGCCAGCATTTTGATTTTATTCACAAATTACAAAGTGTCCCAACTTTTTTGGAATCCGCTTTGTACATAATCTACAAAGTATATGATTTTAGTTCGGACTGATTACATTACATTACATTACACTTAACTGACACTTATATACCCAGTGACTCACAGGATGTTTATTACAGTCCCTGGAGCAATGTGGGGTTAGGTGCCTTGCTCAGGGGGCACTTCAGTCATGGATGGAGGTGTAGGTAAGGGTGGGATTCAAACCTGCAACCCTCTGATCCTACGACCATCTCCCTAAACATTAGGCCACGGCTGCCTCCTATACTGTAAACGTTGAATAGTCAATAATTTAATGTGATTCAGTGAGATAATTTGTATTCATGTATGAAAACAGGTTAACATTAGATGATTGGAGAGGTAAGGTGTAAGAACAGCCAAAACCTCAGATCCAAAACAACAAAAACATTTCAGCCTGAAATACTTTCACCCTGAGAATGAACAAGTCAGCGAACTGAAGCATCAAGCTGTTTTGGCTAGCCATTTGCACATCAACCCCTTTGTGTTCGGATTCATCCGCAATGCTATCAGGTACACACAGTTACAGGGGTGGTGGGGTAGGGGAAAATAGGGGAGAGAGAGGGGGCAGAGAGATAGAGAGAAATAGAGAGAATATAAAGAG
>NC_085880.1:6273372-6275872 GCF_034702125.1 Engraulis encrasicolus
CAGGGACGATAATTTGGTCTTCCCTAATGCAATATTCAGTGTTTATCAAACATATTGTTTAGCTCAAACAAATATTTGAGCGTTTAAAACATGTCACACCGTAGGACATTCATGTCACGCTAAAGGACAGAAATGCGAAACTGAGCCAGAAACAAATATATCAACATGATTATTTTGTCTTTTGATCATAATATAATGTAGTCAATATGGACCTACACTTTACACTTATAAGTCTTTGAATCGTCGATTATCAGCCTATTGTAACTCTTAATGACAGCCATGCGGTCATTAAATGTAACCTGCAGAGCTCATAAGACTCATACTGAAGTGTGACCTTGGCATGACCATCACACTTTTGCTATGACTTCACACAATTGAACCTGTAGTGTGTAGTGGCCAGTGCCTGTTTGGTATCTCAAGCTGGACAGCACATTTATGCTGTACATTGAGCTCTCCACAGCATGCTTTATTCATCTATACTCCTCTATATACTCTCTCACTGATCTTTCCTTCACTGTTACCGTTATATTTTATGGTTTCAAAGCACCATTAATGACATTTTATATCATTTGACAGTACCTAAAATCAACAGCAAATATTCATCAACAATGCATCAAAGTATAAATTCCAAAGGCCAATAAAGGAATAAGTAATTTGAATACACAATATTTATCTAGTCAAACAACAAAACAAAAAAAATATGTACTACCAGTTGTTTTAAAAGCTATCTCTCAAATATCTAGTCCATTGGTGTGATGTTTGTCCTTTGGTGTGATACTCCAAAGTGTCACACCATAGGACTTTTACCATCACACCATAGGACTTTTACCATCACACCATAGGACTTTTGAGCTTTTGAGTTGATTTAAAGCCATGTCGTTGCCAACTGAAATACAATTTCACCTTTAGTAAGATGCATTTTCATACATCTACATAAGAAAAAAATGTGAAAAATATACACTATTGTGAAAATGTATTTTATGGCTGTCACACCAAAGGACTACAAAACTAATACATCTTGTGGTAGCAAAACATAATTGATTGACTGAAGAACTCTGAGAGAAAAATATAAAATCCACCCTTGCCATTGGCTTCTTAAGGGTCTAAAGTCACAATTTATGTACCGCTGGAGCTTCAACAATAGATATTTATCCACAGAATTAACCAAAAATATGATGTCACACCACAGGACATTGTTTTCTGCGACAAAGTTTCATAAGTCCATACGGTCTCAGAAAAACAGGAAAAAAATTAAGCATTGCCACTTGCTAAAATAGACACCTTGAAAAACATGCCAGGGTTGTTTAGACAAATGACTGAGCTTTGATTATTTATTTTAAAATGTTTTAATATGGAGAACCAGGCTTGCCTCAGTCACACCATAGGACAAATGTGACATTTGACTCAAAATTAAGTATACTTATTTAAGCTCTAGATTTATTACACATTACTTTTTCACAACAACGACATTAGTTTAAGCATTTAAAGCATTGACAATTTTGAAAGCATGAATTTACTTAATTTTAAGAGCCTGCGACAGCAAAATTTACACGTCACGTCATCTACCCAAATAAGTAGCTTGACTAGTTTCCAAATTCGGCCATCTTGAATTCAGCCAACTCTAAAGTGTTGGTCCCCGTAATCTAATCAATTCATGAACTTACCCTAGAACATTGACACACCAAATCTGGGACAAATCCATCCATCCGTTCAAAAGTTATCGAGTTAACACGAAAGACCTTACACGGCGGACGCAGTGCACACAAAACCATTACATCCCGATGCTCCGCGTTTTGAGGATATAATGACAAGGAGAGTTGTAGTTTCCCAGTTGGGCTTTCACTTTTCACTTCATCAAAACATAGCTGTGCTGCTGTGGCTTGTACGTCTAATCATCTTCAGGCATTAGTGATGGATTTGGGCATTTTCGTTTAGATTAAATTACCTCACAGCCATTGCACAGCGTGGAGATCATTCCAACGATGAAATAAAACATCACAAATGTTATGCCATTTGCAAATAAAAGGATTATTAATCTCAACAACACCAAGTATTTACATCTCTTTGTGCAAAACAAAATAATGAATGTGATTTGATTAACAGCAATACTTACTGCATAATTAAAATATGCTACGGAACACTCCAGACATTCGACGATGTGTTGTATTCATCTTATTTCCTTACTTTGTTACTAAAATTTCCCTTATTATTTCCTGATTTCCCCTTTTCCCTGTATGCTTATATAAACACAAAGCTTTCGTACTGCCAGTCCACTTTTCAGCTAAACTAGCGAAATAACAAAATCCACTGAGATGACCGTTTTGCTTAGCCATTATATGCACAGAGCTGAGCTATGAGGTGATTTGTCTGTAACGAAACGATCCACCCACACTCAACAAAACAACACAATACAACAGAGAGAGAGAGAGAGAGAGAGAGAGAGAGAGAGAGAGAGAGAGAGAGAGAGAGAGCGTGTGTGATTGATGATTAGAACATTCCA
>NC_085880.1:6280872-6290872 GCF_034702125.1 Engraulis encrasicolus
ACACACACACACACACACACACACACACACACACACACACACACACACACACACACACACACACACACACACACACACACACACACACACACACACACACACACACACACACACACACACACACACACACACACACACACAGACAACCAAGTAAGTGAGAGACAGACGCAGAGAGACGGTGACAGAGACAGAAAGAGGCCAATTTCCAAAACGCTCGCTCGCACAGTTCCCAACATAGTGGGAGAGTTCCAATATGTACTCCTCTACCTGGCACACTATGTACAATGGCTGAAGAGAATATTTAGTATTCAGCGCAGAGTCTCTGTATGGACCAACATGATCCTGCTGAGAACCACAGCCAACCCCCCTTTCACTCAGAGGTCTTTCCCAGAGATAAGCAGCCCTTATGGGGTTTGCCAGATCAGTGGACTGGCCCCTCTGGGGATGCCCGCACACTGGGCCACCTTCCTTATCTCCACAACTGCAAGGTCCTGATTCTGGTCCCTTCTGATGTGATCGCGGGGACCAATATGGGCAACGTGTGGCTTCGATTTCAGCAAAATCCACAGCAACAAGGTAGCTCTGATCTTTTGCAATAGCTAAGTTCAGACGGCAAGTCTGGCATGGACCTAGCCTATGTAGTTACTTCTTCTTTCTTCTCGTTTTTGGGTATTATGGCTGTTGGCAGGTTAGCGAGCCTATGTAGTTACCTTCCATTACGGATTTAATACACAAACCTTCCAAACACCCTTTACTAAAATGAGAGGGAGAGAGACAGAGAGAGAGAGAGTGAGAGAGAGACATGGCCCAGATGTGTCTTATATTTGGGCAGAGTCTGCCTGATAGACTTGAAGTATTGCTAAAGCTAAGGGTCATACGCTTGGATTTATTTTGGGAAATAATCTACAGCAGCACATCAGGGCCACCCATCAGCAGCTATCAGTCCCTGCCATTAGGAGGCAAAAAGTGAGCATGTGGAGAGGAGATGAGATGAGAGGGGAGGAAATGAAACGATGAAAAAAAATCAGATGAATCCGATACAAAAGTCCCAAGTTATAACAAAAGGGGAGAGAGAGAGAGAGAGAGAGAGAGAGAGAGAGAGAGAGAGAGAGAGAGAGAGAGAGAGAGAGAGAGAGACAGAGTCAGAGAGAGAGAGAGAGAGAGAGACAGACAGACAGAGACAGAGAGATTGTGATTGAAAGTGTATAGTAGAGCGATACAGAAAGAGAGCAGAGTCTCAGATTTATAATCCACTTTGAGCTGCCGTCCTAATAGCCGACAAGAATGCAGCAGCGTAACGTTACGAGGAAGCACTGGCTTCCCGCGGAGTCACATTAGCATATGTTTGCCCAGGCCATTGTTCTGAAAAATGGACCCATTTTGCAGGGCAATATTCTGAGTAATCACATTTTCATCTCTCTTTGATGCATGGCATATTCAACTGGAACCAACCTACTGTTGCCAATGTAAATAAATCATTATCTTTAAAAATGATAAAAGTAAAGGCAGATTTTCACAGCCCTCAATGTTCAGAGTTTAGTGTAATGACATGGAAAATATGCAGGAAGGAGGAGACAAACAGATGAAGAAGAAAATGAAGAGGGGGGAAACACACACTAGGCACACATACTACACACATACAGTATCACACACCAGTGGGATTGAACAATAAAAAAAACAAATGATCCAGCTCCGATGCTGGAGCCTCCCATATGTTTTCATTGAGCTCCAGTGCTTTCACTGTTAATCAAGATAGACCTGATAGCGGCTTGGCAGTAATACTCACTTACTCAACCAAAATGCTTTGCTAAAGCAAATAATGAGATGATACATCTTTGGCCATTGACATTTTGCTGATGATAAATAAACTGATTCATTAACTGCGCTTTTCTGCTCATTTATTTCATTAATTAAACAGTGTGAATTAACACTTCAGCCTTTAATACTTGCGATGCCAGTGACGACAGATGTAGCCTATTTTTTCATGCCTGTAAACATAATGTATTTTATCATCATTCATATTGCTACATCACATCAAAGAGAGAGAGAGAGAGAGAGAGAGAGAGAGAGAGAGAGAGAGAGAGAGAGAGAGAGAGAGAGAGAGAGAGAGAGAGAAAGAGAAAGAGAGATAAAGAGAACAAAACAGTGTCTTGTCAGGAAACTGTTCTTGTCACAACTCTAACCCTAGAGAGAGAGAGAGAGAGAGAGACAGATAGACAGACTGCAGGCAGACAGGCAGACAGGGACGAGTAGACCAGTGTAAAGGAGTTCCACCGTCAATGTGAGTGGAACAAAAGACTTGTTAAAAAAAGAGAAAAAACCCTGTTTCCAATTCTTTCCATGCAGAAGCTACATTAAATGTCTGGATATGAAATATGCATGACAAGAAAGTTAATTTAGGTTTTAATTAAGGACTTCATTCTAAATCACAGACAGGTAACCTCAGTGGCAGCCTAAAGGGCAGAGGATAACACTACAGTAGGTAGGCTAATATTATTAATGTCCTATGGACATACAACTCATTTTACAAAACTTATCAACATCACCACGGAGATGTGTCATACAAGTTAATTATGTCATCATTCTATGTCACAGACAGGTGACTCCTTTGTTTTATGACTCAGTAAATAATAAAATCACATGTTATGCAGTATGTCCTATGCGGCATCAGAAATGAATAACAAATTGACATGACTTTTTGGTGGCATAGGCATATTAGGCCTATATTCATGAAAGAAATGACTTGACTGAAACTTCATTCAGTCTTGTGCCCCATGTTAAAGTTGAGCAAAAGCTTTACATACGTCAAAATGCTTTGTTTATTTTCATTCACTTACAGCGTGATGTTCACCAGCACCTTCATCAGTTTTGCCTTCCATCTGAGGCCCATACTATCATGTGACCTGTATTTGTGGGAGCAAACATGAGTCCATCTGACTCCTTCAATGTCCTGCTGCCAAATGAGTAACTTTATGCTCAGATGAGCCTTATTAACATCAGTAGTAGTAGTAGTAGTAGTAGTAGTAGCTTTATTGTCCCCCATGGGGGAAATTTCTTCTAGTGAGAGGTGCGTAAGACATGAAAACAAACACAATACAGTCAGATTACCAAGCACATTTACCCCAAGCAACACATTCCCCCATAACACAGACAAGACATTGGACAAAAACAGATGTCATCCATCAACAGTGGTCAGTCCCAGTTAACCCCATAGCGTGGACAAAGCATGGGAGGATGTGCAAGCAGCAAATAAATAAATAGATAAGCAAAACATTATAAAAAAGATGGAGATGGAGATGTGTCATACAAGTCAGTTATGACATCATTCTATGTCACAGGCAGGTGACCAAATTGGAATACAGTGGCATTCTAAGGAAGTGGATATTGAAACTCTATGTAACAGCCAGTTAATGGGGAATTCATAGGCCTATAGAGTAATACTTTAGATTAAAATGTTTAAATGCTTAGTTTAGTTTTAAGAAATTCATGATGCGTATATTTTCAAGAATTCATTAATAAGTTAGTATAAAAAGATAGATAAAAGTCTGCTTTTATTGTGAAATGTAATTTTGGCTTCCACTACGTAATGCGTAATATTAATATTGCTCGTATGCACTCTCAAGGTCAGATTGCAGCTGGATACGGTGGAAGCAACACAATTTTTTGACAGATCTGTACAGAGCCTTTTAATTTCTTATGCCAATGTACTTTTTGAGTTCTTTAACAAATCTTTGGAGACACAGATGTGCCACTACACTTCATGTTCTAAATGACATACAACTAAATTCAGTAGAATTTCATGATGATTAACCATACTATCCCATCTCTATCTCTCCTGTGTGTCCTGTCTACACTCCACTGCCCAGTCAAGATAGAGGCATAAAAGCAACAACAACAACAACAACAACAACAAAAAAACACATTTTGAACAGCGTGCCATTATGTTATGATGATTCCTTTGTTTTATGACTCTACAGTAAATAATAAAATTGACATTCTTGGAGGCATATTAAATTCATGAAGGAAATAACTTGATTGAAACTCTTGTGCCCCCAAGTCTAAGTTGAGATAAAGCTGGGCTTACATACGTCAAAAAACGTTGATTTTCACTCACTTGCAGCTTGATGTTCATCCAGTGCATTCATCAGTTTCACCTTCCATCTGAGGCCCTTTCTATGTGACCTGTAT
Source organism: Engraulis encrasicolus (assembly GCF_034702125.1). Taxonomy (NCBI): domain Eukaryota; kingdom Metazoa; phylum Chordata; class Actinopteri; order Clupeiformes; family Engraulidae; genus Engraulis; species Engraulis encrasicolus. The sequence continues at coordinate 6,285,061 of NC_085880.1, forward strand.
GTGGACATGCCCAGGAGCAAACATGAGCCCATCTGACTTCTTCAGTGTCCTGCTGCCAAATGAGTAACTTCATGCTCAGGTGAGCCTTATCAACATCATAATGGAGATGTGTCATACAAGTCAGTTATGACATCATTCTATGTCACAGACAGCTGATCCAATTGGAATACAGTGGCAGCCAAGGATGTGGATTTTGAAGTAATACGATTAATATTTAATGTCCTGGCTGACACGCAACTCAATTTGTTACAGTTTCATGATGATTAACTATACTACACCATCTCTATCTCTCTGGTGTTTCCATCATCACAGAGGTGTGCCATACAAGTCAGTTATGACATCATTCTATGTCACAGACAGGTGATCTCTCTATCTCTAGTACTCCACGACTGAGTAATAGCTCCTCTCTATCTATCTCCAGTGCTAGTTCAGAGCTTTACCAAAGCAGGGTCCTCTCCAGGCTGATGAGCATCTACCTACCTGGCAAGCAGGCCCAGGCCCAGTGCCAGGCTGGCTGTGCTGTCTCAGTCTCCTCCTCCCACTCCCCTTTCTGAACCCATGTCAACCAGAGAGCGGGCGTGTGATGGGGTGCTAAGTGAAAGTCTCTCTCTCTCTCTCTCTCTCTCTCTCTCTCTCTCTCTCTCTCTCTCTCTCTCTCTCTCTCTCTCTCTCTCTCTCTCTCTCTCTCTCTCTCTCTCTCTCTCTCTCTCTCGCATTGTACTCTGTAGAATAAATCATACCTCCTCCTCCTCCTTCCCTGTCCTCTTCCTCCTCCTCCTCCTCCTCCTCCTCCCCTGTCCTCTTCCTCCTCCTCCTCTCCCCCAGCCTTCTGATTGCAGCTGGGGACTGTTGGAACCTGCTGTTCCCCAAAGCCCAGTGCAATTGCCCTCTTATTGTCCACTTCTACTCCTCTCATGAAGTAAGAGCTACGAGAGAAGGGTGTGTGTGTGTGTGTGTGTGTGTGTGTGTGTGTGTGTGTGTGTGTGTGTGTGTGTGTGTGTGTGTGTGTGTGTGTGTGTGTGTGTGTGTGTGTGTGTGTGTGTGTGTGTGTGTGTGTGTGTGTGTGTGTGTGTGTGTGTGTGTGTGTGTGTGTGTGTGTGTATGTGTGTGTGAAAGCTTGTGTTTCTGTGTGATATTACCGTACGTCATTGTCCAAGAGAATGTGCAAATGAGAATGACATCATTTTAGGTGTGAAACTGTGTGTCAGAGACAGGTGTAGCTACACCTGTGATCAGCAATTTGCACTTGCTCTGTCTAGAGTATGCCGTTTTTAAATTCAGAGCGGTTATGTCATGTGCTGTATGAGTAAAGGGATTTGTTCACGTATGCACCATAAATAGCATGTGTCATGTGAAAACACTTGCAAATTAAAAAAAGATGTCTTGTCAGCTCAAACTTTTTAAGCATGCACGCACGCATGCACGCACACACGCACACGCCCACTCTCTTGCTCTGTCCCTCTCTTGCTCCTGTCTCTGTGTATGTAGCTCTCACTCTTACACAATCTCTCACTGGTGACTTATCCAGACACTCTCAGCAGGATGGGGACACATTATATTAGAGGTGTTTGTGCCCTTTTGTGCCATCACGGACCAGATTGCACTTCATCACACAGAAGCACACACAAAGAGACAGACTGCACTGACTCCATTTTCTACAGTAGCGTTACTTCAATTAATGGCATTTCTTTAAATACTTTGTACTTTGTTGTGCTGATTTCAGGACAAAGCAACACATAAGAAACTGGGAGTGGATTGGTTGCTCAATGAAACACAGAGTTACTGCTCAGTGTGACAAAATACAGCAACCACATGTGTCAGTCAGTTGTCAGTAATAATTGTATTTGTATAGCACTGTATCATACAAGGCATGCAACTCAAAGTGCTTAACAAATGGGAAAAAAACATCAATGTTAAAGATTAATTTAAAGGAGAAGTAGAGAGGAGAGACAGAAACAAGAGAGAATACCAAGAAGACAAAAGAAGAAGGCGTAGATAGAAATACACAATTAAAGTAGTTGTTTATCTATCTCAATAACCTGCCATTTTGTTGTGTGCTGTTCATACAATAATACCACCATACAAAATGAAGTATATCATTAGTTATTATTTCTCTATCTCACTGGCTGGGCAGGGCCTTATTGGCTATGCTGGCTAGTTGTGTTGGTGAGGTCGTGCCATTACGCCAGAGACAGCATGACATGAGGCACAGCCAGGACATCCGGCCCGTGAGGCTGCACAGCACCAGATTTTTAATCACCCCCCTCACCCAGCTTTGACTAATTACCCTGCATGGACACACACACACACACACACACACACACACACACACACACACACACACACACACACACACACACACACACACACACACACACACACACACACACACACACACACACACACACACACACACACACACACACACACACACACACACACACACACACACACACGCAGATACACATACGTGTGTGTGTTTGTGTGCTCTCAGAATTGGGTCCTAATTACATTGTATGTGGGTCCATTTCTGATTACAGCTAAATTTGTTCACATCCTGGTTGGTGGATATTAGAGGTGTGACACGGCATGGAGAAGGTAGGTTGGTAGGTAGCCTATGTGTTGTTTAGTGAGTGTTTATAGTGTTTTTAAGGTGTGATGTTACTGTTGGTGGGTATACTTATGAATAGTGTTTTGTAATGCAGTGTTGACGTTGGTGAGTGCATATTAATAGTGTGTCTCGGTGTGGTGCTGATGTTGGTCGGTAATTACCACTCTGTTAAAGCAGTTGGCTCCTCTGTCAGCACGACAGATGCAGCGCGAACACTCAGACACACTGGACTAATTGAGATCAGCTCCAGTGCCTGCCTCCCCTCCCACACACACACACACACACACACACACACACACACACACACACACACACACACACACACACACACACACACACACACACACACACACACACACACACACACACACACACACACACACACACACACACACACACACAGACAGGCTGAAGGTTGATGTCTTGCTAAGGGGAGTGTAGGAGGCTTGCAAGCTGCTGTTTATGCGACGCCATGAAAATAAAAACACTTCCACTGACCTTGTCGGGCTGTCTCACACACACACACACACACACACACACACACACACACACACACATACACACACACACACACACACACACACACACACACACACACACACACACACACACACACACACACACACACACACACACACACACACACACACACACTGTGCCCCACTAAGATAACTTTGCCAAATTTCACATTACTGTACATTCACGGATGCTGTGCTGTCCCGTCATTTGTAGAAAGTGACGCCTCTCTCTCTCTCTCTCTCTCTCTCTCTCTCTCTCTCTCTCTCTCTCTCTCTCTCTCTCTCTCTCTCTCTCTCTCTCTCTCTCTCTCTCTTCCTTCAGAGATCAGAGGGTTGTGTTAATGTGGAAGGAAGTGAAGATAAAAGAGCCATTATCTGTAGCGGGCACCACCATACGTTTGGCAAATTAATTAAGCCTTTTGGGGCAATGAACACATCGGACAAGGAGAGCACACACACACACACACACACACACACACACACACACACACACACACACACACACACACACACACACACACACACACACACACACACACACACACACACACACACACACACACAGGCATGCAGAAAGGAGGGGAGAGAGAGAGAGAGAGAGAGAGAAAGAGAAAGAGAAAGATACAGAAAGAGAAAAAGAAAAAGAGAGAGAGAGAGAAAGAGAAAGAGAAAGATACAGAAAGAGAAAAAGAAAAAGAGAAAGTGACACAAAAAAGTAAGCGAACTGTGAAGAGGTGGAGAGCAGAGGCAATGCCACCAATGAGGACAGTTAATTGATCTTCATTAGTTCCATTAAGGCGCTAATGAAGCAGAGGAGATGCACAGAGGACTCCCCCGGGAGGGCAATTCAGGGACTGACCTTCCCTGTCGTCAGAGAGAGAGAGAGAGAGAGAGAGAGAGAGAGAGAGAGAGAGAGAGAGGACAAAAAGAAGATGGACGATGTAGGCCTATACATCTCAATGGGACGGAATGGATGTGACACGTTAATGTGCTTTGACTGCTGAGGACCGATTTGATCATTTCCCAACGATTTATCACAACATTACACTTTTGCTCATGGCCGAACAATCTTTCAGACGAGTGGATATTACTTGTCTTGAGCTTACATATGCATACATCGACACAGTTGCATGCTGTATATATCTTGATGAAGTCTGGTAAAATCACACTGATGCACATGACCATGAAAAACAAACAATGTAACAGGTCACTATTTGATTTAATTATGTAGGCCCTATTAGGCTACTCAGAGACAGCAGTGTGATCTCATATCGCAGTATGTTTATTCGGCAGACAAACATTAAAATAAAGTTGGACTGAAATACTGAAGTAATGATAATGAAAATGCATGTCACTGCCTCTGCTCACCTGTACTTTGTAATATAAATGGTGAGTGGTATTTCCTTAGAAACAGAACCTTCACCTGTGTTTAGGTTGTGTTCTCTCACTATCCGCTACGCACTGACAGACAGACAGACATACAGGTGCACACATGGAAGCTCATCTGCACAACCGCACACACGCACACTCACACACACACACACACACACACACACACACACACACACACACACACACACACACACACACACACACACACACACACACACACACACACACACACACACACACACACACACACACACACACACACACACACACACACACACACACACACACACACAGAGGATTCACACCTCTACTACTTTTTCAGTGTGTGCTGACATGTTTTCATCCACACCAAGGCTCTGTTTGCTCTGAATAAACATAAGAGTCACAAGAGGGGAAACACGGCAGAGGAGAGATGCATAAATGGATGCCAAAGGAGAAAGGGAAGGGGAGGGAGGAGGAGAAGGCTGTCACTCTTTCTCTCCTCTACCTCTCTCTCTCTTTCCTTTGGCTCTCACTTGTGCAGTGACCCTCATCCCTACACATTCAAAACATCCCCATGTTGCCCTCATATCACACTCTGTCTCTGTCTTTCAGTCCCCCCCCCCTCTCCCTCTCTCTTTCTCTCTCCCTGTGACCCATTTCTTCTGCTTAGCATGGCAGACAGAATTGAATTCTGACATGGTGACAGACACCATTGTGGCATGTGTGTAACTCCAACCTAAAAAGAAAAGCTGTTCAGGCGTCTCTCTCTCTCTGTCTCTGTCTCTCTGTCTCTGTCTCTCTCTCTCTCTCTCTCTCTCTCTCTCTCTCTCTCTCTCTCTCTCTCTCTCTCTCTCTCTCTCTCTCTCTCTCTCTCTCTCTCTCTCTCTCTCTCTCTCTCAGGAGGATATTTAGGAAGGGGCTGTATGGCTGTATGCCATGCCATGTCATGTCATATTGCTCCTCTCTGAGTAAAGCTGCATTTTCAAAACCATAAAACTCCTTCATCCGAGCCAACTGAAATTGTGTTCAGCAAATTGTGGAATAGGCTATATGTGCATTTTAAACATTTAAACAGTGGACTTGATTTTGTAGCGTTTGCGGGTCCTGTGACTGCCGCGATGAATGAGAAGCTTGACTGGAGTGATTGAGAAACACTTGACTTGGCTCTTGAGTGATTTAGAACACATCGAAGAATATGACACATAACTGATGGGCCACATTAAAAAATATGCTGGCTCATGTTTGGGGTAAACAAATTCTTTCCATCTTCCTCTCCCTCTGTCTCTTTCTCTCAACACCACACACACAC
>NC_085880.1:6295872-6305872 GCF_034702125.1 Engraulis encrasicolus
TGAAAGTCGGCGTTGGCTAGTAGATACCGAAGGTTCACTAGCCATTCTGGCGGGTCCGTTACTATTCTAAATGCTGAGGCACCGCATTTTGTAGTTTTTCCCCTCGGACCGTCTTTGCTACAAGCCCAATGCAATGCGATTTCGCGAGCCTACAATACCCATGAAGCACCTGTGTCACGTGTCACCTGTGTCTCACGCGCGAGAGGAATCTGATAGAGCTAGTCTTGCGAATATGAGTGGCAGCAGCGAGCTACCAGCAGCACATCAGCGCGTGTTTGGAAATGTCACTGAAAACTAGTGGTGTGGATCGGCACTGCCCTCACGATCCGATTCGATCACGATTCGGGAGGTAGTAGATCCGATTCGATTCGATTCTATTAGATCCAATCCGATTCGATTCAATTCTACAATGCATTGCAATGCATTACATTTCTACTGAACGCAAAGCAAATGTTCAGCCATGATGAGGAAATACAAGTAGTCAGATACTGAGCAACAATTTATTGGCTGTTTTCTGTATCAGTCTGTATCAGTCTTGCAATGTTTTGAAGTGTTTTTATTTACTTTAACATTCATTTGCTCCCGAAATATCCATGGAAGTAATTGAAACTTAAAAAAATTGCCGGATTGATTCTGGAACTTGCCGGATCTGGATCTGGATCGTCCATGCCCCGGATCGATTCGGATCGCCGAATCGATCATTGTTGACACCACTACTGAAAACCTTCACGTGAAAATAAAGTAGCGAAGTTCATCTCAACTGACCTGTTTTGGGATCTGTCATTACAATGCATAGTAGCAGTGGACATTAAAATGACCAAGGCGAGAGGAGAACACCTCAGTCTTGTGAAAGTCTTGAGACTAATTAGCGCAGTGATAAGACAAGGACACATGCGGCATTAATAATGTTCGGTTTAAATAATTTTCTGATTTGCCTGTATGTCATCATACCTTAATATTCCTCCATGTTTCTTGTGCCGTTGTTCCCGACTGTCAAACGGGGCTTAAACAACGCGCAGTAGTAGCCTTCCAGACTGCACAAATCATGTCCCATGTCCCTTCGCATGTGCCCATCTTGCCTTGCGTCCGTTTAGCCTATATTTTAAACAACTCAATATTAAACGGAATGAAAGGAAGTCGTAGCTCCTTCTGTAGGCCTAGTTACCGGCCGCATATGTGTGTGCCTTCTAGTGGATAGCCTACTTTTATGAGAAAATATTCCAGAAGAGTTGTTATTCCACATCCATGACCGAGGACATGCGAAGCTTGGCAATGACTTTGCACTATCTACTTTGCGCATCGAAAGTGCCCTTCAGATCAAAGACGGAAATATTTTGCTCTCATGTAGCTTACATTTGTGCCCTTCCACAACACTGTGCTTGGTGTTTCTGCACGGCTATGCCATTCCTCAGATAAGTTCATCTGTTCTTATAGCATGCATGTATGCATGGACCAGTTAATAACAATTCTAGTTATTAGGCCCTATATTATATTATATTATATTATATTATATTATATTATATTATATTATATTATATTATATTATATTATATTATATTATAGGCTATTATATTATATTATATTATATTATATTATATTATATTATATTATATTATATTATATTATATTATATTATATTATATTATATTATGTTAGGCCCTATATTATGTTATATTATCCTACATTACATTATTACAGCCTATTATATAATTCATTAAAGCTGCTATGATGGTTAAGAAAATGATGGCTAGTGAAGAGGCCCAATGGCTAGTGAGTCAGGAAAACCACTAGCCAAAATGGCTGGTAAGCGAAAAAGTTAGTGTAAAGCACTGGTGTGTACGTGTGTACGTGTGTACGTGTGTACGTGTGTACGTGTGTACGTGTGTGTGCAAACGCATGTGTGCTGTATAGGTATGTTTCCGTGTACGCCTGTTACTGCGTGTATGCCATGTTAGCAACGCCTGGCCATCCCTGAGAGCTGCCTTCACCTTCCATTCACCTCCCATTCACCTCCTGTACTCTCTACCTGCAAATTCCTGCCGTGGCGATCTGCTAAGTGTTATTTACAGCTTGTCCCAATGCCAGCCTGTAAGGCTCGGGGTCACCTGCATCTCAACAGCCTCGTGGGAATTGTGGGATAGCTCGCACTCTCTCTGGAGGACCAGGAGGCAGATCAGCGGTGGAGCTGTAGGTGTGATGGGCAGGGCCGCTGACAGCTTTGGTAGGGCCCAGGACAAAGTCATCTGAAAGAGCCCCCCAATCCAATAAGTGCAATGTAATGAGGATCCGATTCTGGGGCCCCTCTCTCCCTGGGCCTGGGACAACTGTCCCCTTTGCCACACCCCTGGTGATGTGTGTGTGTGTGTGATTGGGTGTGTGGGTGATTGTGTGTGTGTGTGTGCGTGTGTGTGCGTGTGTGCGTGTGTGCGTGTGTGTGTGTGTGTGTGTGTGTGTGTGTGTGTGTGTGTGTGGGTGGGTGCTGCTATAATCAGAGCTGCCGGGCATCAGAGGTGCCGGGGGCCCCCATGGAGGGTGCTTACAGAGGGCATAAGTACCTCAATGACACCCCTGTGAGCTGTAAGGTTGCATCTGTAGGCGGCAGCGACTAACTCCACCTGTCAGCTGCTGCATTCTCAGGGGAGAGAGCTGAGCACTGTGTGTATGTGTGTGTGTGTGGCGTGTGTGTGTGTGTGTGTGTGGTGTGTGTGTACGTGTGTGTGCGTGTGTGTGCAATGCATGTGTGCGTGTGTGTGTTTGTGTGCATGCGTGCGTGCATGCATGTGTGCGTGTTTGTGTGTGTGTGTGTGTGTGTGTGTGTTCATGTGTTCGTATTTCTTTGTGTGTGTGCCGTCAGCCTGGACCCCTCCACCCCCGCTGTGGCCTGTCGGAGCAGAGAGAGTTTAATGCATCTGGACCTCTATCCAGAGTGGCATAATGATGACTGGAGGGAATCTACTGCATTCAATTCACGGCTGTTAAGCGGTGTAAGGGCACAGCTGTTTGCGATGACCATGTACAGTAGTGTGTCTAGTTGTGAGGAGTAGTGTGAAGTGTGGAGCTCTGTCTGGATTGTGGAGTTTAGATTTGTCGTCCTCCTAGCCCAGCTGTGCCTCAAACAGCTGGGCACTGGACTGCTACACGAGCGACCGATCCTTCCCTGTCTCTCTCTCTCCCACCTTGCTTCCTGTCTCTCCTCCACTGTCCTATCTGAAAAATAATAACACCCCCCCCCCCCAAAGAAGGAAAATGTCATGCTGGAAAGTCAATTTTTTTCATTGCCTAGATGTATGCTTCACGGGATGTATGTTATCCAGCGGCAGTCAGCGGAACCTCAATGTCACAATATGGAAGTCTTAAGACAACTTAATAAAATGTACCGGGCCAGTATAGTGTAGTATAGTATCGTTTCAGAGTTCTCTGCTTAATTTAAAATCTTGGAGTAGAAATTTTTAAAAATCTGTAAATTGAATTCAATTCCAATTTTTATATTATTATAAAACTAAAGTGTTTATAACTTTAGTTATGATGTGGCCACAGTAGCAGTACAGAACAGAATATTTAAAAATCTCATTCCTTGATATCCGAATAAAATTTTACCACCACGTACTGTACTCTCTGTGCACTTTCAGTATTTTAATTATGCATGTGGCAATCTGTAACAGCGCAGCAGCCAGTCAGCAAACACGATGGTTCCTTTAACAGCACTCTTTTTTGTCTTACAACACTTGTCTAGACTTCCTCTGAAAATGCTGCACCACCACTGCATGTCCCCAGAGGGTCCAGAGAAGAGAGTCGTTGTAAACTCCTTCTCAAACACATGGGACGTTTTTGAAGAGAATAAGTTACACTATTTCAAAGTAGTTAAGTCAAGGACTCGCACATTTTCGTTTCAATTTGCATGCCACACCGATGACCAATGTAAAGTCTCAAATTTGCATGTTGCTTACTTTATTTCAAGGAAAGAAGGTTGACTACCATCTGTATTGAGATAAACTTTGACATTTAATTGGAGTTAACGCTTCAGGGTTGTATTCAGGGTGATATCTGTTTGTTCTTTTCCTTCTAAACAAAGTGCCCTTTCCACTGAAATAACTGCAACGAAAAGTAAAAAGATTGAACCAGTGACCCTTTTTTAACTGCACTGCAGAATGTAGCGAACTAAATTACGTAACTCACATACTACGGAAAGCACTATGTAACAAATGAGTTAACAGGTTGGACAGATTCAAAACTAAGCTATCAACCTTATTACCCTGGCCACAAACCCCGCCTATTTAAACGTTTTTCGTGCTGCCACAGAATACCCTGTCGTCTAGTTCCTGTTAGAGTGCTCATAGCCCGTCTTAATGATTTAACACTAGCAACCTTGCCGCCATTGTAATCGTGGATAAGGTGAATACTGTACCGTCGATCCACTCCAGCCCAGTAGTGCGAAGGCGAACCGGTCAGCAGGTGGCGCCACAAGGTCCAGCCTCACCGCTCTCCAACCACGGTGGTCCCCGTGGTCACATGACAGTGCCCCTTCCGGCACCACCTCTGCGTGGAGCTTGATGATGAGGAAGCATTTTGGAAAGTGGTCCATGGCCTCGAACCTGCGGCAGGGCAGCCGGCTCTTGTCAAAGGTGGACTCCTGGTACTCCTGGTACAGCAGAATGCCCTGGCAGATGAAAGGGAAATAGTGTAAAGGATAGTGGTGTCAACAATGATCGATTCGGCGATGCAATCCAATGCGGGGCATGGATGATCCAGAATCGATCCGGCACGTTCCAGAATCGATCCGGCAATTTTTTCAAGTTTCAATTACTTCTGTGGATATTTTGGGAGCAAATGAATGTTAAATTACATAAAAGCACAAAACTGATACAGACTGATCCAGACTGATACAGAAAACAGCCAATAAATTGTTGCTCAGTATCTGACTACTTGTATTGCCTCATCATGACTGATTAAACATTTGCTTTGCTTTCAGTAGAAATGTAATGCATTGCAATGCATTGTAGAATTGAATCGGATCAGAGTGGATCGGATCGCATAGAATCGAATCAAATCGAATCGAATCGAATCGCTACCTCCCGAATCGTGATCGAATCGGATCATGAGGGCAGTGCCAATCCACACCACTAGTAAAGGATGATAGATATCCGACCATAAATGGTCATGCTGAGCCACTTCCTGGATTCACTGTCGCATAAAATACTTAATATTATCTGATTGGGCCTTTCATTTACAAGTTAGCAAAGTTTTGGCTCCCGAAAAAAGAATAGTGCTACTTTTAAAGCTGAGATTTAAGTAGGGATTTAAAAAATCTGAAATGGATACAGGTACATGAAGCGTTCAGATTCAAAACCTTATACAAATCCACTTTACCTCATATTGAGCAAAAGGAAACATTTTTATCAGGCGTGCGTGCGTGCGTGCCTGCATGGGGTGCGTGGGTGGGTGGGTGCGTGCGTGTTCAGCAGTGGACAGACATGCTGGGGCAGAGACAAAGAAAGAGGCTGTCCTGTCTGTGGTGTCAGGGGAGCAGTGCAGTGCAGTTAAGTGCAGTGCGATGTGTGGAGGCTTCAAATTGATTTCCTCTCCGTCCCGGCCTGATTACTCTAACCCTGCCCTGATGTGGCACAGAGAGAGAGAGAGAGAGAGAGAGAGAGAGAGAGATACAGAAAGAAAGAAAGAAAGAAAGAAAGAAAGAAAGAAAGAAAGAAAGAAAGAAAGAGAGAGAGAGAAAGAAAGAAAGAAGGAATGCAGGAAAAAAGAACGACAGAGAGAGAGAGAGAGAGAGAGAGAGAGAGACAGAGAGAGCGAGAGAGGCACAGAGAGACATAGACATAGGAGTAGCAGCCGTGCGGGGCACTTAGCATTACAAATTGTCAGTTTAATTCAGAGCGGGCAATAATTGTTGATCCGTCGTGTTTCCCGAACTGGTCATAAATCTGCGGAGGCAGCCGGCCTAAAGGAGGGTAATTGCAGACAGAGTGATGGGCCGCCTGCCCCCTTTATACTCCAGCCCTAATGGCCACTGTGTTCAGAAGACTGTCCAACACACTGCCAGTAAGTCTAACAATCACTTAGCGCCTTCTTTGACACCAAGGCTCTCTCTCTCTCTCATCCCCTCTCTCTCTCTCATTTGCTCATTCTCTCTTCTTTTCTCTCTCTCTCTCTCTATCTTTCTCTCGAGCTCAATTTGTCTTGAACAGGCGGCCTATGATTCCCCCCCTAGCTCTCATAAGGTGAAGCATGTGAATGTGCCTCTGACGCGGTACACACGGACAGTAAATATGAATGCATAAAATGATGATCATAAGAAATATGGCACAAAAACAAAGGCTTTCCAACAATGCCCAACAACGAGGGGTGCATTATAAAGTAATGACATGAGTGTAGTAATCCTTTAGTATCCCCCAAGATAGAATGTTTATATTCTGAGGGACTGGTCAAGCCTATAAAACTGCTTAGACTGCAGTGAGTATAGGTTCATGTAACTGCCTTCAGGAGAGAGATACTACAGAGAGTATACACAGCAGACCACTACCAACACCGTGCCATCCCAAATGGCACATTAGCTGCAGTTTCCATGACTACTAATATCATTGTGTTGTCTGTACAGCAGGTCTGTTTAAATTTTATGACTTACGTATATATCTTTATGTAAACACAATAAACACGGCCATAACACACAAGACGATGTGCAACTCTCTGATATCCTGAAATTCTGCTCAGTTTATGGCAGTTTTGTTTACTTTTTGTTCTTGATGCTTTTACATTTTCATGGTACAAACTCTACTGCCTCTTCTCTGCCGGTTTTCTGGTAGGCCTACAGCTCGACACAGCGCGACTCGGCCACCAGAAAAGAGGCATATTAATCAAACAGAGTCTCTCTCTTTCTCTCTCTGTATGTCTGTCTGTCTGTCTGTCTGTCTGTCTGTCTGTCTGTCTGTCTGTCTGTCTGTCTCTCTCTCTCTCTGTCTGTCTGTCTGTGTGTCTCTCTCTCTCTCTCTCTCTCTCTCTCTCTCTCTCTCTCTCTCTCTCTCTCTCTCTCTCACACACACACCACATACTCACACTTTCTCTCTCACACACATACACACACATCAATCCTGTGATCAAGCATAAAGTAATGACAGTTATTTGTGCTTATGCCTTAGTGCATTTATCATGATGACGCGATGACACATTTATGATTACTGCCAAGGACTCACTCGCTGCCCTGTTACCGCAGAAATACACCAGCGGCGATCTGAGCGAATCGAGCGACGGAAGTAATTGACTTTGTATTGAGTCGCGCGACAAAAGCGATTCTGGAGACTAGAGCGATTTGCGCGACGAGCGCGACAGTTTGAAGTTGAAATCTTTTCAACTTTCTATGACGCGGTTCGGCGACAAGCCGCGACAGCCAATGACTTTATAGAGGTCAGTGACCACAGCCAATGGGAATGCTTGAATGCTTTGCCTTCTGCCTGTACGGGCATACTCTAGTCTCCTCAATCGCTCGTATCGCTTGCTGCTGCACTCTGTCGCTTGAATCGCATCGCGCCTGGTCTATTCGCGCGGTTAGAGAGCAGTACTACAACATCAACATGACATGCCCCTGCTGTAAACACACTCCATGAGGAGCTGGCAATACTCAATCTCATGTCTGAGTTGCGTGATCAGACCGAGACCCTCCACCTGCCACCCTCATCTTGATATCTCCACTCCACCTCCAATCTCTTTCCTTCTCTCATCCTTCGTCATCCTATCTTGTCCTCCTTCTCTCAGTTTTCCAGTTGGGGAGTGGTGCACTGCTCCTCTCTCTTCTCCTTCCATCTCATGTCTGAGACGGTGACTCTTACAAGGCCACCCTCACCTTGACTTCCTCTTTCAACCGCTGGTTGAGTTGATTGAGTTACATGATTGGGTATGCAAACTGTTACCTTGTTCATTTTCATTGCCTCCCACAACTCGCCTTCTCTCCTCCGCTTAACATCTTCATCTGCCCCGTCTCTCCTCGTCTCCTCCAAATAACTCTCTCCTCCCATCCGCTCCTTCCCATCCTCTCCCCATGCTCCGAATTCCGCAGCCTACCCCCCCCCCATCCTATTTCATCCACTCTTTTCCCTCAAACTCCCGCACCACGACCCACACGATGTAATTAACTCACATTAACGTCGATATTCACACAGGCTGCGGCAGAATTCCCACGCCCGTTGTCTCTGTGGGATTCGAGTGGAGGTGCGCTGCTCGTGTGCAATTACAAGGAACATTTCGCTTTCCCATCAGCGTACGACAAGATCATCCGTCACACAGGCCCCGCTGCTGTCGTTACTGCTGCTGCAGCTACTCCCTTTTGTCTTTGGTATTGCGTGTATGCTGAGCTGTTCATTATGTTGATGTGATGTTAATGTCATAATGTAATGTACGTTTCCAGTTGTGTGCAATATGTGTGACCTGTCCTGCATCGTCTATATTATGTGTATTACCGTATGTGTGTATGTCTTAATGTATTGTGTGTATAACATTATTAGGGCTGGGAATCAATCCAAATTCCCTTGATCGATTCGATTCCGATCCAAAAGGCTAAGATCCGATTCAATCTACGATCCGATTCGATATCGATCTTTTGTATTGCTGGGCTGTCACTTTAACCCAATTATGCCTAGAATTCTAAGACCGGTTATAAAAACCTAAATAACTCAGCCTTTGATGCCCACACAAACATGAAGTACCTTGGTGTGTGAGAAATAAGTGGGAAACTGTGGAAGAGAGCTACAGGATGTGGTTGAGAAAATAGCGCCTATAATGACCTTCAAAAGATCGATCCACAAAGTTGTGAATGGATATTGCTCTTTTCGAACGTGAATCGATATTGGATCGCGTTTCGATCTTTTGAACCCAGCCCTATACATTATATTAAGGCTCCTAGATACCTTACTTTCCTTCGATATTAATTGTTACTTCACTCTACGGTACTAGATACTACAGTGCTACAGTACAAAAGGGGAAAAGGCCTTCTCCCATTGTCTCCCTCTTTCCCTCCATGTTAACAGATGGGCAGGTACAGAGAAAAAGGGCCCTAACAAGGCCATCTGAGTTTACAGAGCACTTACAGGAAGTGATGTCACATTGAATGATGTCACACACAGTTGTAATCTTATCCAATAGCAAGTGTCAAAGGCAATTTCAAATCAATAGTTGGAGGGACGGGGGGTTGTTTAAAACGTCCTCAAACATTCACGCTATATTTAGCCTCTCACAGACTGAGTTACTAATACAAACAATATCTTAAAAAACCTTAAAATGGTATGTATGAATTTGGTGAGAATATTCAGATGCCTTCACTAGCTGCACCGCTACCAATTACGGCTGGGCGATATGGAAAAAAAACTATATCAGGATATTTATTACTTTATGTCACGATAACGATATATATCACGATATAGCACAATTACATACGTTGTCAGTTATTCTCTTTAGTTGCTCTTTATTTTTTCATGTCGCAAAACAACCTTTCTTTAAAATTGATCTTTTTATTCTTATTTTTACAGTTACATGAACTTATAGTGTGTATTGTGACAACATGAAATGCAATTAAATGATATTCAATTGTATAAAATTGATAAAATTACTATCACGATATAAACGATATAGGAGAAAGGTCACGATATACACTTTTATATCACGATAACGATATATATCGTCATATTGCCCAGCTCCACTACCAATACTGCCATTCCTGTTTTACGATGTGAGGCACTTAGCAACACGCTACCAAAAGCAGCATTATTTTCCTCTTCTCTTCTCTTCTCTTCTCTTCTCTTCTCTTCTCTTCTCTTCTCTTCTCTTCTCTTCCAGAATGAAATGTAATCAGAAAAATCTTCACTGAAAGCCACAGCATGGCTTTTGTTCGCTCACTGATATCATGGGTTTTTTTTCTCCAGGGGGTAGCCTAAATGTTTAATTTGAACTTTTTTTGCCCTTTGAAAGTATTTTCACCAGAAACTTCCTTTTATCTCAAATGTTC
>NC_085880.1:6310872-6355872 GCF_034702125.1 Engraulis encrasicolus
ATTTCTGTGGCAGAGACAGAAAGACACTTAATATTGAAACCTCCAACAGTGTATGCTAAACCACCTGTTTGTCACTGAAAAGACAATAAGAAATAAAAAAAAACTGAACACCGACCTAGATAAACAATACCAAAGCTTAAAGTTATGTTAAATATCTATCATTGTCGTTAGTTTAATACTGTAAGTGTGAACATTGCTTCACATGGTGTGTGATGAGACATGTCAATGTTCTCTATTTGCTTTTAAAAGTTTGAATTTGTTGACGTTGGGATCCTTATATTTTCATTTGTTTGATTTATAAACAAAGAGACAGTTGTCTAACTCTGTCTTTTCATTTCAGTCGTCAACTTGCAATCAAAGTGAAAACTGATTGCCAATAAGGTTTTAGTTCCGTTACAAATGTTTTATGTAGCCGATACATGAAGTCAATCATTTTTTGCTCTGATTTGATTTCAAATTGATCTGGCTTGAGTGTACATGAAAGAAAGTTGTTTTCCCTATAATACTTTTTTTTGTGTTCTTTGAGGAACAGGCCCAGTGTTATGGAAACGAGCTGAAACACAGCTGATGTGAATGGAAGGAACCTAGACAATACCAATGATCGCTAGGTTAAGTGAATTTTGTTTTTAATTTGATAAGTTTCACAAGATTTTCCCAGAGTTTGTTTTGTTTCAATTGGGTGATAATTTTAGTTATAACACTTGATAAAATAACAACTGTTATTTTTTTTCTTTCTTTCAAACCATGAAAAGTTTGACCTAAAGTTAGAAAAGGTCTGACCTCTATACCTTAGGTAAAGGGTCTGTCTGGTTGTTTGTTTCATTTTTCGTTTAAAGTTGCGTTTTTTTGGAGAGTAGTAATAAATGTCATTCATTTTAAATAGATGAAGCCATGGGCTAAGCCATGTATCAACAGGAGGGATATTATTGGATTCTCAAATATTACTCATACTCAAATTTTTTATTTTATTTTTACAAAATACATTTTTGAATGTACTGACATTATTGGCAGGAGTTGGGCTAGGCCCCTATATCACCATGACCTCATGACAAAAGGACAGTGAGGACTGCATGCCAATATGTTTAAGTAACTATGTGGTCAACACCACATTTTGTCAGTTTGCGTTTATCGCCTATTCTGTAAGGAACTGTAATGTAAACGTGAGCCACAATAGTCAGATACTGACCAGAGTAATTTTCTTTTTCATAATTTTGCTCTTGATAAATTGTTGTTCCTCGGGAATGTAGAGCTATCTATTTTATTTTGATTATAGATTATGAGAGAATGGTTGGGCGGCTTTGGGTTTTGTTTTGTCTAAACTAACAAAACATTTTTTGTTTTCTTTTCTATTATAATGCTCTCTAATCTGTGCACCTCCTCTAAACTAATGTCTGTGTATTTCTTTAAGCAAATGTTTTGAAAAAGCCTGCCTTGATGTAGGCTATGCGAGTGATTCTCTGATTCGGCTACACTTTTAAGTCCGTGGATTTGATTTGCCAATTCCACTAACTATTAAGATTAAGCTTGGCAATTTGTTTGTTTGGCACTATGTAAACATCTAGGTCATTTAGTTGGGAAAAATACTGATAATTGACTTTTTGCTTTTGCCAAAAGCGTAGGGGAATCGTAGAATCACTCATGCACCCATGAACTGGAGGGTGTTGGAAGATGTTTACTTCTCATCATTTACTGTGCTCAAAGTCTGTTTCGGAAATGACTTAAGTCTTATTGAGTCATGTGGATGGCACATGTCTCAAACAGGAGAGATATTTTAGGATTAATCAGTGCATTAAACAAATATGTGTATAGGGCACATGTTAAATGAAACCTTGTTCTGAAACTTCACCCCTTAACCTAACCTAAAACAACCAACAACGACTGGTTTTGCGGGCTGATGCACCCGATGTCAACGTTTCTCAATATAGCCTACATGCCATCCCGTTCACTTTGTGTGAATATATTATTGCCTCTAAGTGTGTTCACAGTGCCTGGTATACTTCTACTTTCCATTTCATTTAGCAGAGAATCCGGAGTTTTCCCTGCTCTTCTATGTTGCTATTGTTTTATCTTCTGAAGGATTGTTGTTGTTTTGCTCAAGCAAGTCTGTTCCAAGGCCAGACTTGTGCAAGTAAAACAACCAGACATTGCAGACTGATAGTTTTTATTTTCTCTTTGAGTTTCTACTTTTTGCTAATATGCACTCAACCAGTTAATTTACTGTAATTTTTGGGAAAGTTATCAATTTAATCCTGAGTAATATATTTACAATATTTGACATTCGTTATGCTTAGGGGTATTTGATTGAGGGTGGTTATTATTCCCTATTTCCTTAATGTCCTTATTGTTTATCCCTGTGTCTAACAGTTTGGTCATTCACTTGCTTTGTTAATTTGAAGATAAGAAAAAACTTTGTTTTTATTTATCTTGAGGGAGGAATGTTGAATTTGAGTGGTATATCCTGCTGCATTTTGCAGCTGACCAACAACTGATTGACCATACGGTTGTTAACTTTTGTCTATTCCTGTGTTCCAATCAATTGGGCCAGGAATGTGGTATGTTTACGGTTACTTTGCTGATATCTGGAGAGCTCAGAGCGAGAGCCTCTGCTGTCGAAGGCCATTGTGCCAGGGCACAGTGTGCTCGCGCCTAACTTTCCAGATAGCAGACACATCTAGGCTGTGTGTTATCCTTAGTGATAGGTGTTTTTATGCTTCGTCACTACTGGAGACATGGAGACGACATCTTCCTTAACTAAGATCATACTTGCATACGTGTAACCTGCTGACATGAGGAAGACGGTATAAAAACTGTTGCCACCATTTTGTCAGTTGTCGATCGATTTGCCTGTCATTCGCCAGAGATAGGATGCTGCCTAGATAGTGAGACGTTGTGAGACTTTGTCTCATTTTTATTTCTTTTTAACCTTTTTATTCTTCTTTTACTTTTACTTCTTTTATTTTCTTCTTATTCTTTTTGTAATCTCACTTTTTCTGTAATAAATTGTATCCTGATCGATCCTTTTTAAAAAAAAAAAAAAAAAAGAGAGCTACAATGTGGAATCAAATTGCATCAGGGTTTGAATCATTTGTATGTTGGTGGTGTACTATAAACAAAAATATGGACAGAATGAACAACATCCACTATAATGTGCAGGCGCTGGGCAACAAAACTGAATTCGAGTTCAGGGCCATCCATGAACAACTGAAGGCAACCTGCCTAATCGCATTCCAATCTCGTATTGCGGTTGATATGCTTTTGGCCGATAGGAGTGTGTGCTCTATTTTTGGTTATCAATGTTGTTCCTTCATACCGAACAATACGGCAGCTGACGAAAGTGTCACCAGGGCGATAGAGGGACTGGGATCCCTCAACCAAAAAGAAAATGAAAGACCACTCCAGGGTCGACACTTCAGTGTGGGATGGTTTCTCTGACATGTTGGCAAATACAGACAGTTGGCAGCGTCCATAATCATGTCTATTGCAATATTTGCGGCGATCCTCACGTTATGTGGATGTTGTTGTATTCTTTGTATTAGAGTGTTGTGCACCAGATTTAGTACCACTGCCATTGCACAAATGGAAGAAAAAATGTCAAACCTATATGCTCTTCTAACTAGACAGGATAGTGATGTCGATGACACTATGATGATGTTGTTGGTGGAGACCATGAGCCTCCACACCAATCTGACGAGACGAATCCCTCAACGTCCCTGATCTGTTCCCTGACCCAGGGGATTATGATGGGGGCCCCTAAATGTACCTATTTAAAGAAAAAAAAAACATTTGAAGTGATCACTGGATGATGTTAATGTTTGCCTCTATATAGAATAAACAGGGGGAAATGTTGGAACTGTATTTTATTCTATATGAAAGCAAACATGTTGCCGTGGCACAAATGTGCCCTTTCACATTCAAGAATTCCTGTTCAAGGCTGCAGAAGATTACTGGACTGTGCGAGGACTTTATCTGTACCAGAACAATGGAATGCCCAAACACAACAGAGTTGCGTCTCCACATGGCAGGCCAAGGACTGTGTGTTCGTTGCCTGATTATCATAGACTTGCAATCGAGATTCGATCTGCAGCGCCGCCGAAGGTGTTGCGTCACTAGGAGGGCGCAGCCTGGCTAGTGTGTTCGTGTGTTTGTGTGTGTGTGTGTGTGTGAATGAATTAATCTCTATCCGGGTACGCCCCCTTTTCCCTTTAGCGGATAGAGATAATTGTTATCAGGGAAAATCCTCCAATAAATATGACTTATGGCTATTACATCGTTTAGAACGAGTGGGGAAAATGGTAGCTGACGGTTCTCCCCATCCGCTCTCCAAGCCGGTTTGAAACTTAATTAAGGATTCTCTGTGTCTTTCATTTCAGGTGTTTCATATTTACAAATGTTAAGGGTTTGAACCTAACAATAACCACCGGGGACTAGGGAATAGGGAGGCAAGGGGAGGTAGAGGAAGATGGAAGAGATGAGGGAGATGGGAGAGAGCAGGAGAGGTACAAGAGGAGAGAGAGAGGAAAGAGAGGAGAGGAACATATGGAGAGCAGAAGACCAAAGAGAAGAGAAGAGAAGAGAAGAGAAGAGAAGAGAAGAGAAGAGAAGAGAAGAGAAGAGAAGAGAAGAGAAGAGAGGGAGATAGGATGAAGAGGACAAGGAGAGGAAAACAAATGAGGAGAGGAGAGGAGAGGAATGTGTGGATGGAAGAGAAAATGATGAAGCCCATTTTTACAAGGACATGTTTTTGATGGATGTACCATATTCACCGCAGGTCAGAGGGGGGAAAGCAGGCTGAATAAGAGGAAGGAAGTAGAAAAGAGGATGATATTGAAGAATGGTGATGCCGCACATCCCACCCACCCACTAACAGCCGTGGCCAAATAGTTAAGAGTCAGGCTTTAGGACAGAGGGTTGCCGGTTCGAGACCCACCCTTAACTCTCTGTCCCCCTGTTCTATCTCCCTCCAGGTACCATAACCTTGTAACTAAATGACTGTAAGTTGCTTTGGGTAAAAGATGAGTGTAATGTTAATTGCATTTTAATTCTGGTCTCCAGCACACCTGCAATGCAAGTTTTTTGGACAGAGGGTAAAAGTAGCTGTGTGAAAATGGCGGCTGACAAGGGTATGAACTTTAGCATCGACCTCCGTTACCTGCACTTAATCACAGGCTTCACGCTTACCCAGAGTTGGGCCCAGGAGGATACAGTCTGTAGGTGGTGGAAGCATAATGCTGTCTTCACACCCATACAGACACCATGTCCTCCCTTCTCACAAAAGAAGTTGAGGATGTCACAATGCACTGCTCTACTCTTGCAGCTAGACCAGCCAGTTCTTTCAGTGATACAAGCTCGTTCACCCATGTTCTTAAAACTTTGCTAGACTTTGTAATCTGACCTTTGTAAATTTAATTTGGCAACTGTCTATATAATAATTTTCATTACAACGGGATAGCTGTTAATACCTGCTGGGCATTGCTGCCTGTCGCACCTCCTCCGGTGCCCATGGGTCAGCGAGAGAAAATAAGACTTGTGACACAAACATCTTTGTTGTATCAATAGGCAAACATAGGAAATACACATCCATAAACTACTTGATGCATACACAGGAGGTGCCTTCCTCACCCACCTTCGCAGGTAGCTGTAGCCCTACGCCAGAAGCAGATGTCATCAGGTGGTGTCCAACCTTCTCTGGTTGTTTCGGCCCTGAACCACAACACCCGCTCCAGCTGGTGGGCCCGCAGTGAGGGGCCAGTCTCACAGCCCATCTGCTCCTGGCGTACAGCTTTGCTCTGTCTCTTACACCAATAATACATGCATTCCATACATTGATAAGCATAAAAAATAACTAAATAAAAGGATAAAATGAGATAAATAAAGACCTGACAGTTGAGGCAGATGCGTACTGTCGAGTTGTTTGTGAGACATTTGAGCTGTTTGGTGTTCGTTGGCTGCTGGCTTTAACCCCTTCCTAGCAGCTGTGCTTAGGTGCGTTGGTTGCTGGGGCTGCAACAGTGCCTTTGTTGCCTTCTTAAGCCTCCTTCCGGTGACTCCCACGTCCTTTAGGAGGCGTATAGTCGACAACCCCATAAAGCCTCTGCATCCAACCTCCATTGGGTAGATGGTAGTCTTGTAACCCGCCTCCCGGCACTCAGCAGCCAGCTCAGAGTACTTGGCCTTTTTTCACTCAAAGGCAGCCTCGATCCCTTCCTCCATTGGCGCGGTGAGCTCAATGAGGGCCACTGCTCTTGCCTTTGTGGACCACGCCACTATGTCTGGCCGGAGAGATGTGGTGGTAATCTCTGTGGGAAACAGAAGCTTCCTGTCCAAGTCGACCTTCATGCTCCAATCCTGGCCGGGACTGAAGGGCCTTGATGTTTCTCTTTGCCTGATGCTTCTGATCCCTCCTTCCGCGACAAAGATGGTGGGGTCCTCTGTCGGCGATGGTATTCTGCTATACTGTCTGCACTCCTCCAGTACTTCGGTTAGCTTTCTCAAGACCTGGTGGTGGCGCCATCTGTAGCGGCCTTGTGATAGCACGATTTTGCAGCCTGACAAGATATGCTGGAGGCTTACATTGGGAGCATTGCAGAGTGCGCAGCATTCCTCATTTCCAAACCATTGGTGGAGGTTCCGAGGACAGGGAAGCGTGTCATAGGTTGAGCGTATAAGAAAGCTGAGTCTTGACTGTGGGATCTTCCACACGTCTGACCGACTGATGTTCCTGTTTGAGATTCCCTCCCAGGTTGTCCAGCTTCCCTGCCGTCCCTGAGACACAGCCTTGATCTTGTAGCGGTCTTCCTCCATCCTCGTCACCTCCGCCACCACCATCTCCTTCCTTTCCTTGCGGTGGGCCTTGGACCAGAATCCTGGTGCATCTCCCCATCCTCGGCCTGATCTACCTACCTGCACTCTGCCCATGATTACCTTGTGCTGCAGCTGGCCTACAGCTTAGTCGACCTCGGTCTGGGCGTTCCACTTGCGGCCAGCCAGGACCCTGGCGTTAGCCTTCATGACTGACTCGTCTGTGTACTCCCGAAGCTCAAGGACCAACCTGGCCTTCTCTTGCTTGTAGCCCAGCTATAGTAACGTCAGTGGTAGTTGTAGCATATTTCTTCCGAAGAGGCCAGCTTCAGATACGTGGGAACCCCAACCACTTTCGGATGAATGAGTTGGCTTTCCCATCCATCTTAGTCACGGTTGATGAGGGGATCTCGCTCATTTTCAGGGGCCGCATTACCCTCTGGTAGAGTGTAAACTGGTAGCACCAAACCTTGTACTTCCCAGGGAGTTGGCTTTGGTCGATCCTCTCCAGGCCGTCACATAGCTGTTTCGTGACGGTTTTCCCCATCTGTTTATCAGATAGGTCTGCGGTGTACTGCCTCCCCAGGCTTCTGATGGGTTGCTCGGCAAGGAGTGGTATCTTCTCCCCTCCTACAAGAAAGGTGGTGCAGTCGTTCCTGACTCCTTTCCGAAGTGACAGGCTGCGAGACTTAGAGGACTTGATCTTCATTCGGGCACCATGACCTCTGCCCATCCATCCTCTTCAGCAGTCTTGCTGTACATGCTGCTGTCTGAAGGAGGGAGGTGACGTCGTCCATGTAGCTCCTTAATGGGGGAAGCCTCTGACCATTTGGCAGTTTGACCCCAGTGATGAGTGAAGCATTGATGATGGGGCACACTGGATGGGAGAAGCATGATGGGCGCAAGGGACACCATGAGTGTGTGAAACGCACGGGTGCGCTTCCCGAAGGGGAAGACAGTGTAATGGAGTGACCATCACTAGTGTTGTGAGTGTGTTCTGATTGCCACGCCAATGAGCCTGGCTCTTTGGTGTAGCGGTCAGAGCCCCAGTTTACTACCCCAGAACGTCTGGGTTTGAGTCCCAGCTGGGCAACTCTACTCCCCTTCGCTACAGGGACGCTCCTTTGCGGATCGCTGTACTGTTCCCTGATGTGCTGCTCCAACTGCTCCCTGGTGGTTTCAAGCTTGCCAGTCTTCTTCTCTCCCAGCAACTGTCTGGCATGCTTGAAGGGATCCTTGAAGAAACTGGCTCGCTTTTTTTCCTTCCGCCTGCTGCGCTTCCGAATGTGTTCGGCTCTGCGAAGTCCAAATAGTCTTTTCCTGACCTCCTCCCACAAGGCTTTGAGCCCCTCATTCTCCGCTTGGGTTGCCTTTCTTCAGTTCTTGCGGAGTTGCCGCCGCTTTTGCACGAGTTGGAGGATTTCCTTCTCTCTCCTCCCCTTCTCTCTTAGGGTGATCCTCTGTCTGGGGACAACCTCGCCAAACCTGTCTTTGCACGTCTGATATATAATGTCCCCAATCAAATTAAGCGTAGTCTCCGCCCCTCCATGCAGTGATCCCTCTAGGGTCTTGATCAGGTCTGCATCCAGTGCTCGCCATGCCTGTGCTTCACTTGACTTAAGCCACTTAATCTTATTTCTTCTTGCTGGTTTCCTGAACTCTGTGTTTGGCTCTGTGCAGTGTGAGGTGGTGAGGACTGGGTCTTCATGCTCACGTGAGGGCACGTTATCTACCAGTGGGACTTCTTCCTCTGTCGCTCTCATGCCTCTAGCAACGTTGGGTACATTGGAACTGTGGTTTTTGTCCTGACTTTTGGTCCCTCTTGTCTCACCTGCTGTCGCAGTGCAAGGTTGCTGTTGGCCCTTTTGGCCACACTTCGCTTTCCCTTGGTGGATCCGGACGCCTCTGAACGTGGTCACTTTCTCCCATCCACATTCACACCTCCGGAGGATCTTCTCCTCATTTCCTGGAGCTCTGGTATTCTCGAAATCCGTTTCCGTTGCCGTCGTCACCGTGTGGTCCGTCCTGTTGGGCCCATCTTCCATCCCACCTCTCGGAGGGCCCACGGGCTGTTGCTTCTTATTATTCTTCGTAGTTGGGGTTGGGCTTCCCTCTAACGGGAGAAGTGGGTAGAGTAACTAGCCACACACGCCCGGTGCGGTCTTTCCCTGCTGTCATCCAGTCTCTCCTGGACGTCCTCCAGTCTTCCCTGGACTCTAACTGCCCTATTCACAGTAGTCACTGGGTTTGCCAGAACAACAGTTTATAATGTGATCTCCTCCACTCCATTCGCCAGATGTCAAATATCCACTGGCAAAGTAACTTCTATTGGTGATCTTATAATAGGATGATGGTGTTGTTATAACAGGAGGATAGTCTCGTCAAACTAGTTAAACTACAATGAATACATGCTGCCTTACTCAAAACTGCTTTTATAAAGGTCAACTCTAATGGAAAACTATAAGTTTACATGGTTTCAAATGTGTTTTCATGTGTCCAGAAACAGAACTCTAATGTACAGAAGTTGTTTTGTTCAGTAGTAAGGACTGTTTGTAAATGTTGTTTTAACCGTTTTTCAGCACTCTTGTCCCACCCCCAAAAAACAAACACGAGCTGGAATTGATGTCAGACGATGAAAAAGAGCCAGTGCCCTACGTCTCAATCCACGCACTTGTGTCAGCCAAAATATCTGCACTTATTTGCTGTTAAGTTGAGGGTGGGAAGTGCACTGCATCTAAGTACACAGTGCACAGTGTGGGGAATGGAACGCACACCGGGTCATCAGCAGCACCTTGGCTAACTAGATCTATGCACACTGTGGGAGCGGTGAAATTTGAGTGCGGATACGATAGTAATGTTTTAGTTCAAATATACAATCTCTTTGTGTTATAGAGTGTTCATTATCCAAGACGGCGAACAGTTTGCAAAGAATTGTTTTCAATTTCAATGAAATATAAAGTCTAACAGCACGAGTTCTGCAACTACAGGGCTAGCTTTACTCAAACTAACTGCCTTTTTTTCAAATTTTATTTTTTAATTTTAGAACTCTGTTGTTGTCCTGTTATCCTCCCCTAGACATTTCTGAGGTATCAACTGCCATAAAACTAATACATCAAATTGACAAATCTGTCCTCTGAACCATGACAGTATTTTTTCAATATGCTCAAAATAAAAGACAAGCCCCCTTCCGTGGACAGTGTTGTGTAGCGCCACAGCTACGGATGGTTAGATGGTTAGTTAACACCAGCAGATGTGCTAATCGGAGATGAAGAGGTGCTTTGAAGCCCACATAAGGAGGTGGTAATGAGGCCTTGGTGTATTTATAAACCTGCCATGACAGTGGTGGAGTTGCTATGTTGAGAAAGGCCAAAACGATGGAGGGAAGGAGGGTGGTGAATGGAGAGAAAATAGCTTAGGCTACAGTGAAGAATTGCGTCCATGCATTAAATTCCCATCATTGGCTCCTTTTTCTTGCTTCAGCTAGATTCAATTGACCTCTAAGGATTTGCCTGGTAGCAACCAGCAAACTCACAGATACACAGACATGCACTGCACTCTCTGGCAGGCAGACACAGGGAAAGGGTGCTTTAATAAAAAAAAATACAGAATGCCTTTTTAGATTTACGTTACAGCTTTTTTCTATGCAACAAGTCCCAACAGGAGAAAAAAAAATCACAATCGTCTATGCTGATGATCCTATATGCTATAGGATTTTTGTTTGTTTTTAACAGACCATTGTTTAATGGAGGTAAAAGAACACTGACCAATGAGGGTGATAATATTTAAAGGTACTTTCCTGTTTCTAGCCGTGCTACTTCTTTTGCCTCCATTATTAAACTGTGACCTGTTAAAAAACATGAAATGTTAATGGCTGCCTTGAATACGTCTGCTCACATCAGGAAACAGCAGTGGCAGCAGCGGTGGTGGTGCCCAGTGGACTGATGATTTTGGCCTGACCTTCCCCGCAATGGAGTCAGTTATCATACCACTACAGTGAGCCTGTCTGTAACAGTCAGATAGAAATAAAACAGTTTGGCTGTTGTGGTGTAAACAGCTGATATTAGATTATTTAAAATGTTGACACAGGCTTCATTGTCTTGCTCAATGCCTGGTGGACTTGTCTGAAAATGCCCGGCCTGATTTTTTCGACCAGACCAGCCCTGGCTGCCACCAGACTTTTACACAGCAGGCAGGCAGCAGGACTCACCCACCCCCCACTCCCAACACAAACAAACAACACCACTGGTTGAATCTCTGCAGAGAAAATGCTTAAGTGCGCTTGCAGCTTATTGGTCAAGGTATACAGATGTGTTTAGTCTACACTGGTCTTCAGCACTCTTGAGTTCCTGAGGCACTCTTTCCACTATGGCCACTGTCTTACGTCGGTAAGAAAATATAAGAGTGAAATTTGAGAATGCTTGTGTCCCCAGGCATTTCCGGGTCATGATGCCTACTTGCTTGCTCATGTCTGGTGTTTCAACACTGTCCCATCACCCTGATCCATCAAGCCCCTTACCTGCTCCCTCACGGGTCTTAGCATAAATACTTATCACTTTTTTCCCCAGTAAATGCTGTTGACTAAAGCAGGACCCTCTGCCTCAATAGCTATAATGAATCACCAAATGACACCAGGTAAATCAATTAAAAGTTGAAGCCTGCAAGACCAGAAATGCTGTAGCACCAGCATCACAATCCCCCAAAAATGTTTTAATTGGTGTGACATTTCAGACATATCATGCCTCTGCCATATCATGCCATATCATGCATCAGATATCAGGTGAGCATTCTCCTCATTCTTTGCCAATTTAAGGTTTTTACTAGTATAACACCAATGTTGCGACCTTCACTTGTTAAATAACAACTGTCTACCTACAGAGCTCTCCTCTCCATATTTCCCTCTCTACAGCTCTATCTGTTCAGTGTTACCTCATGGCATCAATATTGGGTAAAAATAGAGAAGGAAAGGTTGCAAGACTGCATTTGACATTTGGCTGAAATCACTGTTCTGACCTGAGGAACCTATTTCAATTTCATCAGCAAACAGCAGATCAGTTCCCTGAGAGAAAAATAAATATATTTGAAAGGTTCCCTTCTTTTCATCTATTGCAGCTTAGTACCAACCCTTAAGATTAAGGCTGCAACTTTGAAGTTGACCAGAAAATCATCAACTCGCCCTGTCAGCTGTCAACTAGGCCTTCACAGTCACATAAGGTCAGCGAGGACAGGAGCACAAACTCCTAGGTAACGTGTGCGGAACACTCAACAAAAATTCAAGAAAATGCAGCCGGATATTAAATTGACATGGGCAGCATAACGATGGGGAAAACAAAGACATAGCCATCAGTGGATAAAAATAGAAAGTCTGAGGCTGGCACACCAGACGAATCGTGTGCTTTGGTTTCTGTTTTTAATGCTGACCTGGTATATTTTTCTGTATTCATATTGCATTTGTGTAGGTGTTAGAAGTTATTAGAGCTGACGCTGGAGTATTGAGGAGCCGTAGAAACGAAACCTGCCATTCCTGAAGGGGGTCAAAAAACCATAATGTGTTTTTTCCTTCCTTCTTCTTTGTTCTCTCTCTCTCCATCCTTGGCTTTTGTTCTCAGACGTAAGAGAAAGGCACTCTAGGGCTCTGAGCCTGTTTATACCAAGCTTTTGATGTTCTGACCTATTTAAAGAATAATGAAAGTGTAAGTGTTTTTCTATAAAGAGTACGAACTTTGAAAGCACACACACTTTACCCATGTAAGTGTAACTGACACACAATGAGAACACACAACCATAAGTGCACCCACATGACATCACATGCATAAGCAGTACAAACACACACACGTTCACACACGTGTGCGTGCACACACACCCACACATACACACACACACGCACGCACGCACACACACACGCGCGCATACACATAATGCGTTTACATTATGTTTTTATTCTGAAAGAACAAAAATCAAATAGTTCTTTGTGTTTCTTACATGAAGAGCTTTCATTTAACTCTGCATCATTGCCGGATGTCATCGGAATTAACTGTTTACATAATAGAGGAATAAAGCCAATTTTAATTTAGAAATTCAACAACCACACACAACCACACACACACACACACACACACACACACACACACACACACACACACACACACACACACACACACACACACACACACACACACACACACACACACACACACACACACACACACACACACACACACACACATGCTACTATACAGTACATATTTACAGTAAAATGTTACTCATACAGTCACTCTGTAAACACATTTGATCTCGGCCCACTCCTTGATGTGTGATAGAATGAGAACAGATGTGTCAGAACAAGTGTCTCATTATTCCCGGCACCTGGGCTTAGACTGTTGAGCTGCTTTCATCTCTTCACAGTAAGACATTGAGACACTATTCTCCAGATTGTTGTAATCAATACTAAAGTCAAGCAATTATATAAAAGTTACTCCCAGAGATACTGAAAGAGGAAAAGGAGAGAGAGAGAGAGAGAGAGAGAGAGAGAGAGAGAGAGAGAGAGAGAGAGAGAGAGAGAGAGAGAGAGAGAGAGAGAGAGAGAGAGAGAGAGAGAGAGAGAGAGATGTGGGTGTGGGAAAGGGGGGTAAAGGGCTGCCTGGGTTCAACCTTCCCTTTCACACAAGTCAGGTACACAGAGAGAAGTGCTGCACATGCTCTTCATGAAAAGCTACCATGCAGTAAGACACTACAGATCCGCCTGGGCTGTGGATCAACCCGGCATTAAATCTTCAAACCTACGACAGATCACGTGTTCTGAACCCGATGCAGTCTTTGAGGATGTTCTTAAGATCTGCCATACATCAAATTAGGTCTTTAATCCCTTAAATCATCTTACCAAGACATCTTATTGTCTTGTATGTATGATTTCACTATAATATGAAATTGTCATACCAAAGAAATTCCAAAAATTGAGGGCCTAACATTAAAACAAAGCTTCCACCAGACATAAACATTTACCGCGACCCTGCCGTGTTCACACCAGGCATCATGTCAAAGTTTTGACAGCTTAATGGTTAAACGTCTCTGTTATGCACACCCCTTCAAGCAAATCATCGCCTGCCTACAATTGCACATAATATCCTGCTGGGTGTGTTTGAACTATACAAATGGGATTGACTGACTTTGCAATGCAAAGTGCCGCATTAATTCTCGTTGCAATGACAATGCTTTCAAAAGCTCCCACCCCACTCACGGATGGCACAGCCCCTGCTTCGCTCAGCTCTGCTCTCCTCTATGCTCTCCTGGGTGCAATATTGTGTCCCCTAGATATGTCCTTCAGACACCTGGTGGCCGTGTAGTATTACATTATGCATATGGTCATTACAGTCAAGCTCACATTAGTGCCACACACATGCTGCAGTGCTCAGTGCTCAGTGTGTGTGTGTGTGTGTGTGTGTGTGTGTGTGTGTGTGTGTGTGTGTGTGTGTGTGTGTGTGTGTGTGTGTGTGTGTGTGTGTGTGTGTGTGTGTGTGTGTGCTTGCGTGTGTGTGTGTGTGTGCGCGTGTGTGTATGTGCGCGTGTGCATGAGAGGCTATGTTGTTGTTGGGGTGGAGAGGTACTGCTGTTCTTAAGCATCCTTCAATGCATACATCCTGTACAACCACCACAGCCTTTTGAATTATACAATACGGCCTACTGCATTTGCAAGCAACCAGATACACTGTAAATAGACCTTGAGTGTTGCTGCCGCAACTGCTGTGTACCAATTATGGTAATGGAATGTACTCACTCCCGCTTTCGTCCATGATGCTGTACTCTGTGTACCTGCCAGGATATGAGTAGCATGTTGTTTGCCTCTTATTTCTCGACTGCCAGCAGACTTCAAATAAGAGAGCGACGAAGCAAGCAAGCAAGCTTGTGGTTGCTATCCAACCTATCAACTCTCTACTGTATCTCTCTCACCTGATAGTTGAGGCGGTCTATCACCCGTAGCAACAGTCCTTCCTCGGTCCCGATGTCAGTTGTGGTCAGTATGTAGTCCACATCATGCCCAAACTCCTTCCCCCTACGGAGCAAAGGTCAAAGGATATTACTGGCATCTGTCCACCTTGTTATCCACACTTACAAGGGCGGCCCGTTAATATTTTAGTACAAGTAGTAGCTGCTAGAGATAAATTTAGAAATGCTATGGGCAGCCTAACAGGAACTAGCAGACCCGGGGTAGTTTCTCGACAACATCGGTGCGAACTAAGTTAGTAACTGACTTGGTTGCGATTAAATTTCCCATCGCAAACCTTGTAAGTTGCTAACTGGTTAGCGACGATGCTTTCGAGAAATACGGTCCAGAAATTCTGACGACAAACATTGCAATGGGTGGGGTTAGCAGGGTTAGTGGTCTGGGCAATAAGGTAGACATTGCCCCACAAAGTGATCATGTCCAGTCAAAAATCTTATTGGTGGAGATGCGTTATTTACAGTAGCCTACTACGTGTACTTTCTTAACACCAAGAAGAAAAAGATTCACGAATGAAGAATTAACAACAAAATTGTATCCTATCAATATAAGTGTTGTCTATGATGAAGTGGGATTGTAGCCTACACACATGGGCAAGACTTGATCATCGTCAACAGCACCAAGTAGGGGCTGTGTGGGGATGGCATTCCACAGGGGAACCTGGGCAATTACCTAGTTTGCTTACCTGGTTGTGCCAGGCCTGCTGCGGAGGGATTTGATCATGCAACCCATGTATACAAGCCTGTTATCCATACTGCCCCGCCACGCATCCATGGCCTATAATGCGCTAATTAGTCAAATCATTTGGCTTATATGCAGCGATAGAGCCAGTACATCACAGGATACGTGTTCCTTGAAGCAAGGATTACACACACAGCTCTGACTTATGGACCATGATCAGAGAGCAGGCTTTGTCACACTTCCTGGGTCCATTATGAGGGAAGGCTTGCATTGTGTTTGGTCACAGTCTATTTGATTACTTGAGAAGTCGTGCATGTGGATAATGGATGCTGAAGCATGCACTGGCATTTGTTTTTGCCCGCCCACCGTTTTAAATCCTAATTGGTCAGGTGTCATTAGGTTCAGCAGCCTAAGATGTCTGCAGTCATCGTGTCCTTGAAGGCTTTGACCCTCCACACTGTTATTATGGGAATACTAAAACTACCAGCAACTCTAGTGAGGAAAAATAGGAAAATGAAGCCTGAAAATAACTGCTACGAGAACAGAAATTGAACTGAAAATGTAAAAGTTTTCTTTAAGAGACACAAAAAAGCCTCTTGAAGCTCAAAAAGAGCTATGATGGTTTTTTTGTATAGGGCCTAGTGTTACAGATGCTTGTTTTAACCCTGTTTGTGGTGCATTAAGGTCAAGGCTGATTCAGAGAAGAAGGGAAAAACTGGATTGAATAATAAACAGACAGTGGGCGGTGTGATTAGTTGGCTTGTGAGTCATGCAAAGCTCAGCTGTTGCTTCGCTGAACACCATTTAAACTTGGGCTCTTCTCCCAACTTGTCTGGCTGCCATTGCATTTGCATGCAGAGAATAGAACACCACTCCTCCATCTCCTCCCTTGATACCTCCCTCCCACTCACCCGGGCGTCTTCCAGCTCTCTCACACACATCCAGATGCTCTCTCTCTCTCTCTCTCTCTCTCTCTCTCTCTCTCTCTCTCTCTCTCTCTCTCTCTCTCTCACACTCACACTCACACTCACACACACACACACACACACACACACACACACACACACACACACACACACAGAATACACTTGATCAGACAGACAGACACTCACTCATGCACACACACACATGCATGCAAACACACGACAATGCGCGCACACAGATAATGAGTGGTAGATATGCAGAGATATTTTGTTAACACAAACAACAAAGAATGCCAACGTACTCCCTCTGACTTTGATATGCAGAGCAAGTTACAGAGAATCAGTCAAGCTGCTATCCAAAAGAGGTGCCAAACCCAACTGCCTGAAGTCCTGAAAGCTCAAGGAAGATGTTATTCAATCAGCATCTCTCCAATCTCCAAACGCTCACTGATTTTTCCTATCAGATGTTTTCTTTTCTTCCTTTCTTCTTTGAGTCAGCCACACTAGCCTCTTGCAGAGCGTGGTGATAGTCTCTCTCTCTCTCTCTCTCTCTCTCTCTCTCTCTCTCTCTCTCTCTCTCTCTCTCTCTCTCTCTCTCGATAGACAGGCACCCTCCCATACTCTTCTCATCAGAGCTTTCACTTCAGACTCCCGCCATGAAAAAAAGCACACGATGAAGGCAAGAAAGGACAGCGTTTAAAAAGCATGGGGACCCATATGGAGAGTTGGAAGAGCTCAGATAGCCAACAAAAGGCAGTGCAGGCCGGGCACCGCATCAGACATGAAAGAAGAGGAGAGGAATACCCCCATAGAATGAAAATGAACCCGGGGCCGCTCTGCGAGGATTAAGGGCTAAACCGTCACACAGTTTCTCCATCCCGCCGCTCCCCAGAGGACGTCTGGCTTGACTGGCTGGCTAGTGCTGATGTTACCACCACCACTGCCACAGGATAGTCTCCATAACCTGAGATCTGGGTGGAGTCCTGTAGAGAGTGCATAACTGCCCAGTAACTTGCAAAAGAAGGAAAAAACAGTACACAGAAGTACAGAAGTAGAGAAGCTACAACTTCTGGAGTTATTTTAGTCTCCAGATTGGCAATGCTCTTAGATAACCCACAGGATGAGGGTTTGGAGGCCTCATGCAGTACATCTTGCCATTTTAAGTTTTGGAACATTCTTGAAAAGAATGGTTCTACAACAATGCAAGATTCCAGAATTCCACAAGACAGTCAATGTACTCCAACATCCTTTAGAACTTTGATCATCCGAACATTCCATCACATCGCAAAGACAGAACACCTCCACAGAGCGTATGCAGCTAAAGGAAGAACAAATGGCTCAAGCGTCACACTGAGTCTGACTCAGAATGTAGATAATGTGTGTGTGTGCGTGTATGTGTGTGTGCGCATGTGCATGTGTGCGTGCAAGTGACTGAGAGTGTGAGTATTTGATCTCAAGCACTGCTGCCACTGTAGCATCACAGCAAATCTGACAGAACAGTGCCAGAAACAGACGAGAGAAAAAGAGAGTGAGTAAGATAGTGGAATGGAGGA
Organism: Engraulis encrasicolus; assembly: GCF_034702125.1. Lineage (NCBI taxonomy): Eukaryota > Metazoa > Chordata > Actinopteri > Clupeiformes > Engraulidae > Engraulis > Engraulis encrasicolus. Next base: position 6,328,824 of record NC_085880.1, read on the forward strand.
AAAGAGAACAAGAGAATGAGAAGAACGAGAGGAGGCGTACAACGTATTGCTCTCTGTCTGGCCCAGTGGGCAGTGAAGGCCACAGCAGGAAAATGCAGACAGAGGGAAAAAATGTATCCATGTCCATTGCAATTATGTCAGTCAAGCATAGCAGGTCTGCGGTGGTCAATTCACACTCTGAGGAGTGGGGGCAGTCAGTCAGTCAGAATATGGCCGTAAAATTGGCTGACATTTGGGATGTCTTAGAGTTTGTTCTTTGTATTCACAGAGTGCAAAAAACAAGACTAATTATAACCAGCCTACCAAATCGATTTCTCTTTAGTTAAGTGTAAACAGGCGAACACACAAACAGATAAACAGAGAGGCAGACAGACAGGGTCATTATAATAACAATAACTGGCTCAACACCCTCCACGTAGCCAGGTAAAAATATATGTAAATGAATTAGTTTGTACATGAACTGTGTACATCTATGTGTGTATCTGCCTAAAACGGGCATTTAATGACTAATGCCTTTTTGATGTACACAAATAAGTAGCTGTGAAATATGTGATTTAAAATAAGTAACAGTTTTGAAACTGCTCAGCTAGCAATTTCAGCGAGCACAACGAGTTGCACCAAAATAACCCGCTGTCATATTTACGGGAGTGAGACGTCTATCTCAGAGCATTTTTTAAAGCACAATCGCAGCCAGATCCCTCATATCTGTCTGTCAGCTCTTCCGTTTGAGCAGATACTAAATCAAAGCTGTCATAGTTCTTTTGGTGGCTCACAAATACCAAATGAAGTGATGGGCACACGCACACGCGCAAACACACACAAACAAAAACAGAGAGGGATTGAATGAGGAGGAATGACAGCATATCTTTTGGCTTGACGAGGAGCCTTACAAAAATACTGGAAAACTTCTCAACAAAAGGAAAAGGACTGTTTGTTTGCATTGTAGTCTACCTATATACTGTACTGCATCCAAATGAACGTGCTTATCAGTATTAGATGCCTTACAAAAAGATTAAAAGCAAAGATGGTCCGTAGGACGGAGTACAAATATATGTCTGCAAAGCAATTCCATTGCATTGAGACAGCCATGACTTCTTTAATGTTGTTTACATGACTGTAATGAGCTACCTTTGTCTACAAGAACAAAAGCACAAATGCTGCTTTAGTATAAAAATAAACTATAGAATCTTTAATGTACTGTAAGTAAAAATGCAGGCAGATGAAGTCTAAAAGTAAAATAAAAATAAGGTAAAAGATGCTTAATGTTATACATTAGATGTGCGCAAAAACACAGACATACAGATACACCTTACATAATGTACATACACACACCTTACATAATGGCTTACATGACCTCTACTGATAGACTGACAAACAAATGGGCGAAGGAAAGCAGGCAGAGGCGGGAGTGGTGCTTTACCATAGAAAGGAAATATGGAGAAACGGATGGTTGGCTAAATGGATGGATGAATGGCTAGATGGATGGATGGGTGGGTGGATGGATGCATGGTGGATGGTGGATGATGAATGGAAGGATGCATGGATGGAAGGATGGATGGATGAATGAATGAACTGAGGAATGGACAGAGCATTCGGCTGGTGCAGCATCAGACTGCCAGATGGATGGGCAGACAGATCTATGAAGCTATGAGCTATGGCTAGACAGTCAGGCGGATCAACAAACAGACGAATGGGCGGACGGATCGCCTGATGGACAGCGGTATTGTATAGGAAAAGGTAAGTGTGGGAGTCGCCACGTTCCGGATGCTAGGCCTCCCCATCTGCCGAGGTGCTGCACTTGTTTTCTGACAGATTTCTAATTAGCAGCAGCGGAGATGCTCCAGACGACCCCATAGAGAGCTGCCCAGGCACCTGGAAAAGATCACGCTCTCCAGGGCTCCATTTTCTGCGATGCTACTAAACAGATTAATAAATAACCTTAAAAAAAGTGCACAAACAAGTTTGTCCTTAATAAGAGCCACGGTGGATAGGATGCATGTTTTAAATTAATAAACAAGTGATCTGCATAAGTACAGTTTACTAGCAGTAGCGTTCAAAAGTGGGACTTAAGGGAAAAGGGGTGTGTGTGTGTGCACGTGCGTGCGTGCGGGTGTGTGTGCATGCGTGCGTGCGTGCGTGTGTGTGTGTGTGTGTGTGTGTGCGTGCGCGCGTGCGTCCATGTGTGTTGTTATTTAAACGTGCCTTCCCTGACTTAATTTGAAGTGAGGGAATTAAAGACAGTGTGTCAGCTTTTCAGCAGGTAGTGCTGGCACAAGGCTTTTAGTACCTCCACACAGTAAAGCACAGCAGGAAAGAGCACATTCCCTACTCTAAATCAGGCCCAGTCAGCAAAATAACATGAAGGAATGGTTGGTTGGATAGATAAAGAGAGAGAGAGATAGAGAGAGAGAGAGAGAGAGAGAGAGAGAGAGAGAGAGAGAGAGAGAGAGAGAGAGAGAGACAGACAGACAGACAGACAGACAGACAGACAGACAGACAGACAGACAGACAGACAGACACAGACATAAAATATGGACTGAAGGAAAACGCAGTAAACAGTTAAAGGGAGAGAGTGTATGTGATTGCAATGGAAGAAGACATTGAGAGAAGCAGCACATACAGACATTCAAGTGAGAAAGAGAAAGACAGAACAAGAGACAGACAGTTTTGAAAAAGAAAAAGAGTAGAGAGAAAGACAAAGAGAGACAAAGAGAGATGGTGGGAAAGGCTTTGAAATGGAAAAAAACAGCAGTGCTGATGATAATGTTTCCTTTTTTCTCTCACTCCAAAGATAAAAAGTCTGACAAGTCGGTGCAACCATTAAAACTGAGAAGCACCTCTATTCTATGTGCTATCCACCCCAGACACACCTTGGCCACCTCCTCCAGCTGTCTGCCATGTATGCTAAAGACCATCAGATTGATGAGCTTTTCAAACGGTGCCACCAGGCGCGAGAGCGGAGAGCCGCAGAGTGCCACCCCAGCACCCTGAACCCTAAAATGGCTGCCTGTCAGCCGGACTGCCGACTGTCACACTGGCATCAGCAGCACCACCAGCTGGGAACGCTTCCCCAAGCTGGCAGTGACTTTCAGACATAAAACACATTATTCAGACACACATGCACACGTGCACGTTCACACGCACGTGCTCACGCACACACACACACACACACACACACACACACACACACACACACACACACACACACACACACACACACACACACACACACACACACACACACACACACACACACACACACTACCATACCTTAAGTTGGAAGTGTGACACACACACTCTTCCCTAAGCAGGGCGTGGTGTACCGCCCCTGTTGCGTGCAGGAGAGGCCTAAATAATTAAATGTGTCTTTTTTTTCTGTGGCACATACGAGCGCAAATTAAATATACATGTTTATTCAGGAGGAGATGACAGGGCAAAAACAACTGATGAATTATGCAGTTCTTTGGAAACATTCCTGTGTGCTGAGAAGCACTGACCAAAACACCTTTGTGTATGTGTGTGTGTGTGTATGTGTGTGCGTGCGTGCGTGCATGCCAGCATTAAAAGGGAGCTTTGTAGCACTGCTCATTTTAGGTGTGTATTTTAATGGGCCTCCACTACAAACTGAGGAGGGTTCTAAAAATGTAGATCTGAAAGTGAAGAAAAACTTTTTGTTTGGTAATCAGTTGATGGTCAGTACCAATATTTCTGCTCTCTCATGATGAAATGTAATGTCAGTGTAAAGTGTTTTATGTGTTGTTTGCAGTTTACCTCATAAGTTATAATACAATAATACTATATACTGTACTGGCTTAGATGAGCTATTACTGCACTTAATTGGAAGCCATTGCCTGAAAACAGTCGAAGAAAACAGATGTGCAACAAAGTTCATTTGTGTGACATTTTTAGTTGCTACTCTCTTTGTTTAGACAGCCAGCTTTTGTAGTCTTAAAGGGACACTGTGTGGGATTTTTGGTTGTTTATTTCCAGAATTCATGCTGCCCATTCACTAATGTTACCTTTTTCATGAATATTTACCACCACCATCAAATTCTAAGTATTCATTGTGACTGGAAAAATTGCACTTTTCATACATGAAAAGGGGGATCTTCTCCATGGTCCGCCATTTTGAATTTCCAAAAATAGCCATTTTCAGCTGCAAAAATGACTCTACTTGGACCATACTAGTAAATATTTGTTTATTACTTAGTAAACTTTCAGGCAAATATCAAATTTGGGGATAGCCAACCCAGTTTCAATGAGCAGCATAGTTGCAGTACCTTTTTTGACCATTTCCTACACAGTGTCCCTTTAATAATAAGACGTTATCAAACATGAAATGAAACAAAAAAGTAAAAGGGGATGTGTCAGAGTAAGATGAGAGGAAAGGAATAATGAAAGCAGAATCATTTATGCTGCAGGTTAGCCTGATAAACCAGCCTAAATGTGAGACTGGATGTGTAATTTAGTCTGGCCCCAATGAAGGATACATCCGAAGATGTACAAAATGTTTTCGATCTGAGGCTAGACCCACTCGCCAGCCAAAAATGTTTGGCGTCCAGCGGGTGGCGCTGGTTTACTTGGCTAGCAGTAGGTTACTTCGTGCTTTTTTTGTGCAGTTTTTCTCGATTGGTTTGGCTAATTTCTTGAAACTGAGATGACATTCCTATAACCATTGGGTCATTTGGCCAAACATTCTTACACTTCTGCACAACAGTTCAGATAGCTAGCAAAATGTCATATACAGTATATCACGAAAGTGAATACACCCCTCACAGTTTTTGCAGATTGTGAGTATATCTTTTCATAGGAAACCATTACAGAAATGTCACTTTGAGACAATGGTTAGTGACCTTTTAACAACATATTTAACTGCTTAAATTTCTTGTTCACTCAGAAAAAAAACTAAATACAGCCTTTAATATTTGAACATGTACTCACAAAAGTGAGTACACCCCAGATTAAAATCCGGTAGAGAAGGGGCTGTGTTGTCTCGAATTGTCTCAAAATGAAACAGGATTAAAAGGGAGGTCACCAGTGTGCGTTCCAACCTTTCTTTGCATTGAACTTTTACATTTTGAGTGTGCACCTGACTTAAATAGATTGGTGTGAGCTTTGAATGCAATCCTATGGAGAATATCATGATCTGCTTCAGTAGTCACAGTGCATGTTGACATGCATGTTTCTTTTAGGTGTATTTCAGATTGCCAATGTTGACAGCATCCATGCATCCCCAAACCATGTCAGTCCCACTACCATGCTTGGCTATTGGGAGGGAAAGTGGAAAACAGCGATCCTAGCGGTTACGTTCCAAACACCAGGGCGATCCTAGTGAAACTCCCATAGACGAGTTTATAAAAAAATCCCACAAAGATATGACTAGGAACTATAACACCAGACACATTTTTCAGCGTACACAATAGGATGAACTACTACCTGTGAAAATTTTAAGTCATTTTTTGCCCTTTTAAGAAAAATAGAAATAGTGCCAATCTGGTCGGAAACGGACTACAGCTCCCAGCATGCTATGCTTCGCGCCTCGTTGACAACACAGAGAAACAAATGAACGCAAATGAACGCGAATGAACGCAAGTTCTTCGCATATCTTCACATTCTTGTAATCCTGTGAGTTCCACATTGTCTTGCTATTACACATATATACACGCGATCATTTTGGTTTGGTTTTAACTTCTCTAGTAGATATGATGGCTTCTGTGGTGACGAGTAACCACCTCTCTGGCTCATGTTTGGCTATGCTAATTTGGCTATGCTAATTACATGGAGTAAACACGTCACACATGCCAGTCAGTGTAGCTCTGTATTAGCTTTTTAAAGAATATTAAAATCAGTTCAGATCAGTGAAAAAACGAACATTTTACCACCTGATTCGATAAAACGGGCCAACATGCCTGTAATATGACTGCCACTACTTCTACTTCGTCGCCAGGGCCGAGATGTAATTTTTCAAAGAAAAAACCCATTCATTTGTTGCAGGGGCTTGGAACGTTGCCAGCAGGGGGCGATGAGATTACTTTCCCTCCCTATTGAGAGGATACACTTGTTTTGTAAAACTCACTTGTTTGCAGGGCTTTGAACCGGTTCAAGGAACGAAAACGAAAACCAGGAACTTTTTGTATTTTACAGGGAACAGAAACGAAACTGGAAACGTTATTATTTTTTATGTTCTGGAACGGAAACACTTATTTAAAAATAATGGTAACCGGTTAATACCGGTTAATACCATTCCTCAAACTAAAAAAAAGTAATTATTTTCCTGTGCACGTTACCATGACGGATGAGGTTCACGTCCTGTGTGACATCAGATATTCTCTGACTGAATGGAGAGAGAGCTGTGGATTACAAAGTCTCCACTCCACATCTTAAATAAGGGAAACCACTGTCATACAAAAGGGCAGAGTTTCAATTGCATCATTGTAAGAAATTGCAGAGAAGCGTGTGTAAAGCGCACAGAGAATGTTCGACGTTATTGGGCATCCATGGCTGCTTCAAATATGCACAAACTCAAAATGTCCATCATAGCACTCCCCGTGATCCAAGTCAGCGTGGAGCGTATTTTCATTATTGAGGTTTATTCTCCCCTTAGGTCGTCCCTGAATGACAAAATTCTGGAGGATATTCTTTTCATCCGCTTGAATAAACAGTTTGGAAGTAGGTGACTCATTTGCACTTCCGTCTTTCTTGGTTAATTAACGTCAGTTAGGCCTATGGGGAGTAATCAGCTGACAGGAACGAAATTAACCGTTCTGGGAACAATATTTTTTTGTTCTAACCGGTTCAGGAACGTCAATTTATTGGTGGAACTCATAACCGGAAACGTTATAATTCCGTTTCTGTTCGGAACGGAACGTTTGGAAAAAAATAACGGTTCAAAGCCCTGCTTGTTTGCCACCACACATGCTTGACACCATCTAAAGCAAATTTGTTTATCTTGGTCTCTTCAGATCACACGACATGGTTCCAGTGACCCATATCCTTGGTCTGTTCATCTCTCTTGAGACCAAGATAAACAAATTTGCTTTAGATGGTGTCAAGCATGTGTGGTGGTAAACAAGTGAGTTTTACAAAAAAGGTGTATCCTCTCAATAGCCAAGCATGGTAGTGGGACAGACATGGTTTGGGGATGCATGAATGCTGTCAACATTGGCAATCTGAAATACACCTAAAAGAAACATGCATGTCAACATGCACTGTGAGTACTGAAGCAGATAATGATATTCTCCATAGGATTGCATTCAAATCTCACATTTAAGCCAGATGCAGACTCAAAATGTAAAAGTTCAATGCAAAGAAAGGAAGAAACGCACAATGATGACCTCCCTTGTCATCCCTTTTCATTTCGATTCATTTTGAGACGATTTGAGCCAACATTGCCCCTTCTCTACCGGATTTTAATCTGGGGTGTACTCACATTAATGGCTGTATTTTGCTTTTTTCTGATTGAACAAGAAATTTAAGCGGTTAAATATGTTGTTAAAAGGTCACTAATCATTGTGTCAAAGTTACATTTCTGTAATGCTTTCCTATGAAAAGATATACTCAAAAATCTGCAAAACTGTGAGGGGTGTATTCACTTTCGTGATATACTGTACCTCCCAAAACAGCCATGGCCGTAACTACCATTGAGGACACAGAGGTCATGCCCTCTGTATTTTTTTCGGTAATGTAAAATTGATCTATGATGAAAATCGATATATATTCAGGCATGAAAACGGGTCAGGGGTGAAAAAGGTGAGAAAGGTGCCACGTGGCGCGGTGGCACGGAGTGGCGCGTGTGCTGCACCGGTGCGCGCGCATGTGTGGTGTGCAGTGGCGTTTTTGGGGGATAGTGTTGTATAAGAGTCATACTGGAGGGGTCTGGGGGCATGCTCTCCCATGGGAGAAAATTTAGCTAAAACCGTCTTTAAATGATGAATTTTGAGCATATTGTAGCGACCCAGGGACAGTGAACACAAGAACAACTGCCAACCATCTTCGTTACTTCATGATTGTCATGCTGTCGTGTCTGATGAGGGGGGGAGATAGATAGATAGATAGATAGATAGATAGATAGATAGATAGATAGATAGATAGATAGATAGATAGATAGAATGGGTTTTTGGTTCTCAGCCCTTTTAAAAAATAAATTCCCCCTTGACCTCATCATAAGCTTCCCATCACCCCATTGACCTCATCAAAACCCTGCCAATGCCCCCCTTAAAAATAAAATAGACTAATGTCCCCCAATGGCAACTAAGCACCCCCTCCTCTCAACACTATCCAATGTCCCCTCAACGCTTGCCTGGTTGTGATCTCGTTTGAACAGTTAATCATCATATTTCAGACAACTTGTAGGCCTAATACTAAAATTCTTTGTCACAGTTTGGATAAACTACTGAAATGTTATCCACACTACTCAAATTTTAGTCCATTCACCTAGTATATCTGTTTCCCTATGAAAAAATAATAGGAAAGCTCCAACTTTGACCGTGAAAAAAACAGTTTGACCGTGTTCCACTAAATATAAATCGGTAGATTTTTAATGTCATTTAGATGTAGGCTACCAAGGGATTACAAAAAACGTGGCATGATTCCTATAACAATTTGTCCCGTGTCAAACGATTGACTAAGTTAGGCTCTTTCTCCCTCTCCCTCTCTCGTGCGTGCTAAGAAGCCGCAGCAATATGATTCGAAGCATGATGTTGGATGCCTCGCGTAGCCTACATGCGCTTCTTCTCCGTAGTGCCTACTAGATACTTTCGCCATTTCGTAGCGCACAGATCCGTTAAAATAGCCGTCAGGAAAACGTGCCGTAGGCCTATCCAAGCTTTCATTAACGGAGCTCTTTTGAGAATAAATACTTTTTCACGTGGGCAAGGCAAATGCGCTTTCAAATTATTAGGAAAAACAGCTTACCCACTGTGGCTAACTACATCCACTCACTTCTCATCGAAATGCTTGCGTCTTGATCTCATAACAAGTACACGTATCATGATCTCAAATAGCTACCTCTCTGGGAAACGTGTAGACTATTTGTGACAGATCGTTTGGACATTTGCTTATAATCAGAGATGTTCTAGAACTATAAAGAAAGATATTTGATACAACTACGCCAGCCCCGCAGACCAAAGCGACCTGTTTAAACTGGGATTTCAAAGACAAGTATGAAGGGCGGGACTTAGATTGTGCTCGTTCACGTTATTGGCTGTGCCGACAGCAACAAATGCTGTGATTGGTCAAACGTCATTGTCAGTTGTCGAATCTCTCCTGAAAGATTTTCTGCGGTAGAGCGCTACTTAATGATACAGTAAGTTGGCGCTACAGTTTTCTCCTCGCTTGACCCCCCCCCCCCATTTTTTTTCTCCTCGGATCTACACGATTCACAGAAATGACACATTTTGATTTCAAAACGGCAAATTTCGCCGAAAGGTGAGGGATTTTCATGCCTGATATTATCCTCAAGGCAGTGATTAAGTACAACAAACATACAGTATGCAGTACAGCACGCAGTATTTGACCCCAGTATTTGAAAATGTCTGGTTACGGCCCTGAAAACAGCTCATTCTTGCATCAGCACTAAACCTTCTCCCACATAAATAGTCAGTAGCATAAAAATGGCAAATGGCATATATCTTTCTCAATTGCTTTGGCTCATTTGCATTCATTTAGTCATTCTGTCAAAATAAACTGAATGGTTCAGCATAACTACATGGATCCTCATCACTTGCTCATATCACTCCTAAACCAGTTTACCCGTGTGTCAAAACTAAATTCCTTCCATAGAATGTCATTTGAAAAAATGTCAAGAAATTAGCCAAATAACAAAGGAAACTGTAGTATACACATTTGTAAAATTATTTTCTACAAACTAGTAAAGTTACAATACCATCTGGTCTGTTGAACACGGTCATGAATTTACTGTTTACAGTAATGAAATTCTTATAATATTATGTCCTTGACTGTTTTGACAATTGTGTAGACTACTTTGCATATGATGACTTACAAAGTGAAATCATTGAAATCAGTGAAATTAGCCAAACCAATCGAGAAAAACTGTAAACAAAAAATATTTTACACCATAGATTGGGTATAGAATGCCTGCATGTGTTTTTGCTTTAACACATGAAATTATCCAAATCAAATATGATAACCTTTCCGTGTTCTGCTGTTTTTCGCCAAGTAGGCTAGTGTTTACAATAATGGAAGTAAATGTTTCTTGTGTGTTAGTGTCTATTCAATGAGAACCACAATGATGCCTTTAACAAATTAAAGATCATAAGAGACGGAGCTTGATAAAATGATTATAGGCTATTCATTACAATTAATTGTGGCATTAATATACATTGTACTTTTTCAATTTCTATTTCACACATTGTACGTGTACTTATTTCAATTTCCATTTTACACCACAGTTTTCCTTTAAATATTGAACCATTAACTTTTACCTCTCCATAACCTTCGCAACAATAGACAGACAGAAAAGGCAAAGTTGCGACGAGACTGGAAGAATGCAGCTAGCAGAATTGTTAGCAGTTGCCATGATGAGGATCCCAGAGCTATAAAGAGAAGTTGAAGGAATGGAAGTCTGGAGTGATGCCGGATGCAGAGCTCTCTCTTTTCACACTCTGATGTTGTGCTGACAGTTGTGGCTCCTATCTATTTTTAATCCCCTTCCTAAGCATCTCAAAGCCTTGTCACCCACCCTGCACAGCTGTCCCTTCAATAAGGATAATACCAACAGCGTCAACAAATCCTTGCCATGTTTCTCCAGCTAAAAAAAAAGTGTAACGCTGTGCCACCATGCATTCTTTTTTCCCCAAGGTGTCTTATTTTCCCAGAAAACTTTTTCTCCATGTCACACCTCCATCACCACACACACACACACACACACACACACACACACACACACACACACACACACACACACACACACACACACACACACACACACACACACACACACACACACACACACACACACACATGAAAATGCAAATCTGGAACTTTGTGCAAATACACCATGTACACTACACACGCACTCACATTCACAACTCCAATACCACCGCCTTCATTTTCGGATAAGCCTTTTTAAAAATAAAATGCGGGACTTTGTGGACTCTGTGTTCAGAGGCAAAGCCCGAACTATCTGAGAATTTGTGAGCAGCTTTAAACATCTTGCCAAAGGTTATGGTTTTCTAAGACATCCAGTTTCAGTAAAGCCAGACAATTGATGTCTTCATGACAAACCAGACCCAGCATGGAATTGAAGGGAGGAGCTGTTTGAAGAGGAGAGTGGCTTTGAGGATAAACACCCTTAAAGTCTAAAGAGAAGAGCCCCAGCCATGTGGAGGCTCAGAGGCACTGTGTGTGTGTGTGTGTGTGTGTGTGTGTGTGTGTGTGTGTGTGTGTGTGTGTGTGTGTGTGTGTGTGTGTGTGTGTGTGTGTGCGTGCGTGTGTTTGTGTGCGTGTGTGTTTGTGTGTGTGTGTGTGTGTGTGTGTGTGTGTGTGTGTGTGTGTGTGTGTGTGTGTGTGTGTGTGTGTGTGTGTGTGTGTGTAAATATCTCAGCCTCCGAATCACATACAGACATGAAATAAGTTACATTTTAAATCTAGAACCTTCATTTTGCACTAGTATAGCGTTCATTCAGCTCTAACATACCCACATTTTTAATAAAACAGCTCAAATCTCAAAATCCTGAATGCAGCGTATATGTGTCTCCAGGACACAATGGGTTAAGCACCCAGCTACTCCTGCCAAACAGCGAAGGGCCAGCAGTTGTCTTGTTAGCATGCTGGTAAAAATGTCATTTGACCAAACACGAAAAGGCTATCTTGCTGCTGAGAGTACAATTTTATTATCTACTTTTTACTCTATCTACTCAGAAATATTTATGGAGATCCTGTGAGCCCCAAAGTTCCCCTTAATTCGACTAACTCAACAAACTATGAATGTCTTTCTGCCTGCAGAATGCTGTCTTGGTTCAATTGGTCCTGCCAGTTGCACGCACGCACGCACGCACGCACGCAGGCACGCACACAGAGATGCCTTATTCACTAACCAGCTTTTAACTTCTCCAAACATTTGTTTTGTTGTCCTTGCTGAGACTTGTTTCTACCCGTAGATTTTCTACAGACATATTTCCCCACAAAAAGACAGTCATATGATGGGCACTGGGACTGTTATTTCTGACTGCCTGTGTTCTTCAGGGAGTCATCACTGTTACAAAGAACCCAATTTTTTTTCTATTTATCTGACTCTGAGAATTTGCATTATGCAAATGTCTGAGTTTTGTTTTCATTATTCATGTATCTCCTGAATACAGGTCAGACAAATATGCCAGCTGTTCACTTCGAAACAACAACAACAACCAAGAACAATCAGATAAACAAAGAGCTGAAGAGTACAAAATACTCCTCAGGGACGTCTTCTATAAGAACACTTCATTCAACAGAAAATACATTGGATGAAAAAAAAAATGTTTTCATCCTGATGCCCTCAAACACCCGCACAGCTGGACTGTCTGGAGTTTTTGGTGACTTTAAAACAACAGGAGGAGAGAGCTTGAAAGCCCTTGCAGAAAAAAACATTGGTGTAATGAAGCAGGAGCAAGGCGGTATACAGTCAGGAGAAATCAAAATGATATTATTGGAAAGGTGGGGTTATATCAAATTAATCTGACAATCAGGTGGGGTTATAATCTTCCATTCCAGGCTCCCTGAGAAAATGACGGATTTGAGAAAGCACCATGATTTCACGGCCTACAGGAGATACCCATATGCAGGCACAGTGTATGTGTCCTTTTTGTAGGACACTACACATTTCAATGAGCCGTTTTTAATGACTCTTTGATTGACAAAAAAGATAAGACAGAAAGCAAGGGTCTGAGACGTCTCACTTTTTTTTTTTAAATGTCTTAATATTTCACCAACACCCCCAGCAACAGGCGGCAGTGAAAGTTGTTGTCATGGAAGAGGTGTCTGTTGGGTAAACAACAGAAGTTTGCCACTCCCAAAGCAACCAAGGGGAGAAAAAAACAGTTCCTGACAGACCAGCTTGCAGTTGAATTATTTAGGATAAGCACCCGTAGCTGCAGCATAGGAAAACTTCAGCTAAATCAGTTCTATTGAACCTTGCACTTTTACCCTCAACAAAACTCAAAGCAGGTAATATCGGAGACCATAAGGTGGAAAAATAACCTTAGTAAGAGGCCAGCAGCAACAAAGAACCATTTGCTCTACTTCAAGGTCTGCTTCATGTTGCAGTATTTCTGCTGAATGGTGTTATGATGTGGGCTGGATGTTTCTCTTTATTCCACAGACATTGCAGGCTATTATCACAAAGTCCAAGTGAGAGAGCCTCTCTTGAACATCACAGGAGGAGGGGATGAGAGCTTTGAAGCTGAACTAAAGACTTGTGCAGGAGCTACGGGAGGGGAATGGTTCAGTACATAGAAAGGCAGAGAGATGCTGGGCCCTACTTTTGTGTGGGAGTAGAGTAGACATCGTCTGACTATGTCCTGTTCCATAGAGTTCGAGAAATTGCATTAGACAGATTTGCAATCTTCCTTTGTTAGATGGACAAAGTATTCATGTACAAAAGAAAGAACTGGGGTTACGCAATATGTCTAGACACACACACACAAAAACATACACATTTCCTACAGTATATGCATAAATACTCGCCAATAAATGGCACAATCATTCAAAAATGACAGTGTCCAATTTCCAGACACACATACCAGTAGGTCCAAATTCAGCTTAGCACTGTTTTCCTCAGCTATTCCATCACCTTATTTCTCGCAGACATAATCCCAGAGCAAGTCAAAACAATGATGAGCCATTATATTCTCTACTTCGTGACATAAGGTATCTTTTACCTGCGGAAGCCACCTGTCAAAACCATGGAGGCGTTTGGTGCAATCTGGTGAAGAGTGTCCTCAACAATGCGTCCCACTGCCTCTGCCTCAGACTTGGAGATTCCTCTCGAGATATCAGCATAATAAAGAAAACCTGCAAACACATATAGAACCAGTTACAAACATATACTGATGGCATTAAATAGGCTATTATACAATAGATAGATCCGGACGAATTATTTAACCATTTCTGATGAGACACGTTTGTGTCACTAGGAGTGAGGGTATCCCCCAACACACTATGAATGACTCTTCACATCTAATCATCACTCAGCAGCCAAAGATACAGTGTAACAGCATAAATAAGAACATATTTTAGGCTTTAGGTTTCAGCTTTATCGGCAGAGTAAAGAAAACTTGCAAAAAGATACAGGAAAAAGTTCTTGCATGGATGACATGAACTACACTGTAGTTTAGAACATAGATTGACAAAAAAAACTTTTTGGAACATCTAATTCAAATGGCTTTTTCCATCTGGGAGATGTGACAAGATGCCAAGAGGGCTGCACTTATAGATAGAATCCAACAGATTACCTGTTCAAAGTTTTGAAGCTGCATTTTTCAGGGGTAGCATTAGGCATTAGTCATATTCACTTTATAGGCATTTCACATTGGCTACAGTGAAAAAAAATGATCTGACTTCTGCTGAAGATCTAGCTGACCTAAGTCAAGCTCACACAGTAGTCCAGGACCAGCCCTGTAGACCCGTTCGCAATTTGGAGTTGAGGGCGTTTCTCACTGGAATTGAGTTAGTGGGTTCCTAGACATTAAAAATCACGGAGGTGCTCGTCCACCATAGTGCCAGATTTTTCACAATATGGCCGCCAAATATGGCCGCCATTGCCTATGTCTTTTTTTATTTTTAAACTGTTTATACCCATGTCATACATCAATTCTGACCCATTTTTGAGAGGAATTCATTTCTGACAAATACATGAGGAGAATGTGTGATTGTGACCTTAAAAGGTCATTGCCAAGGTCAAATTTGCTATTCTGAAGAATGTCAATAGACTTTCATTGTAAAAATGAGAAACAAATTCTCAATTATGGCATGAGGAGTTATTTGCTGATATTGCTATGATTATTTTGTGTCAGTATAGTGTCAGTATAGTCCATTAAAGGTCAAGGTCAATGTCAAGGTCAAGGTCATGTTCAAGGTCTTTTTCCTATTCTGAGGAACTCAGCCATGTGCTTACCTATTAGGTCATTATTAAGAATAGGGAACAGCCACTATAAATGTAAATCTAACATTTCCACATAGCCAGAGGACAGCACATCACATGCACAGCAACAGTCAACACATAAAGTAGAAGAGGAGAAGTGGGTCAGAGATCACAAGAGTACATAACTTCGCCTCTGTCAAATGCTTTTGCATAACATTCAGAGTGGAATAAAGCAAACACCATTGCATATGATGCTTCCCACAGCAAGAGCCTTCACATCAAGAACCTTCTCACAACTTTCCACAGGATCGGTTCATGTTCAACCTACCAGACAATCAGATCTGACCATAGTCTACCTGCTAGCTATGCCGTGGGATGCTCGAAAAATGGACAGAAATCCATACCTAGCACTTTTACAAGGGAAAATTATACAATGGGTTTGGACAACTCTGATTATGCTGACAAATCATCACTTTCTGATACCAAGGGTTCACACTATGCAGCCTTATTACTGTTTCAAGATGCCTCAGTGAACAGACACCTTCAAAAGTCTCCGGTGTCGGACACAGAATTGAGCCAGGCTGATGATATATTGCAGAAGAAGTTGCCATACCAAGAGGTACCTGATCATGCAAAGCCAGTGGTTCAACCTGTCCTACCACCAGACATGCTGCTGCATCCTGAAAACAAGTAAGCAACATTACTGCATGTTGCAACTGCAAAAGGTTTATCAGGAAATTCTTGATCAGCCTGATTCGCTGTGGTGTGACAGGAGGAGACCCTTTGATACGGACTGCTGTACACATACTTGTCTCATCTGCTGTGGTGCCAATGACATGTGTTGGCTTCCTTCCTATAATACCAAGACCCATTACTGAGTGTGTCACTGTCAGACACTGCCTATCCAACATCCAGTGTTTGCAGACAGATGAACCAGGCATCAATGGCAATTTGGTGTGACGAAACCTGTATGAGACCGAGCACTTCAAGGATCTCTTCCACTGTATTGGCCCTTTCCATTGGACCCGTGTTATCCTCATTTATCAGGGGAAATTGCTTTGAGGTTCTGACCTGGATGATGCATTGATGGAGTGTGAAGTCTTTTAACCTGCCATGTTAGAGTTGTTGTTAAATGGCAGTCGGTAACACTTTACAATAATGGTACATTAATTGTAATGGAATAATGTTGGAAGTAATGTATGATTCATGGTGAATTAACACATAATTTATGTATGCAGTGATGTTTAATCTATTATTAGTCAATGAGGAGTCACTATTGTAGTCATGATGACTCACCATTAAGTAATTGTGGTACAACCAAGGGTAATTAATGGTGTGAATTACAAGTGTTAATATATCATATATTAACACTGCTGATAAAAATCCTGATATATTGATCCAATCATACATGAATCCAACCTTAATTAATGATGCCACTAAAAGAATGCAGACAGTGAGAAACAAGACACAGTAAGTTATATTAAAATGGGAGCAAGTAAAAAATGTGAAGTGATTCCCTGTGTTAACTGCCTCAGGGGCCAGGGGGTGTAGCGAGTGGGACCGAGAGAGTAGGCCTGGAGAGGTTGCTTCTAGGCCACAGCCTGCAGGTGATGAAACAAAGTTGCATGCCCCCCTCCCAGTTTCGAATGCCACAGAACCATCACTGCCACTCTTCCTGACACAATGCCGTCACATAGCCTCCATGGAGTTGCCATAAGGTCTGATTGAGATATGACTGGATCTATATGGCAGGATTATTATCCACAGTGGTGATGCTGACATTACTTACAACATTATTCCATTATTACTCATGCATCATTAATTAAGGCTGGATTCATGTATGATTGGATCGATATATCAGGATTTTCATCAGCAGTGTTAATATATGATGTATTAACACTTGTAATTCACACCATTAATTAACCTTGGTTGTACCACAATTACTTAATGGTGAGTCATCATGACTACAATAGTGACTACTCATTGACTAATAATAGATTAAACATCACTGCATACATAAATTATGTGTTAATTCACCATAAATCATACATTACTTCCAACATTATTCCATTACAATTAATGTACCATTATTGTAAAGTGTTACCATGGCAGTCATTATGTCTGAGCTCTCACTGGTATGCTGATTGTGGAGGATGTGATCAGGACTCTCCATTGGGAGGTATTCTGGCCTCACAAGGACAAAGCAGACTATCCAGTGCTTGCACAGGTGCAGGCATGGCACACTTCACTGGCTTCAAATCACGTTGCCCAAAAGAGTCGGAGGCCTTGAGTTTGAGGCCTTGATTGAGCAAGTGGAGAGCCTGAATCAAGACTTTCTGGATTTTGTGAAAGAATGTGAAGTGAAGTCAGAGCTCTGCCAATTCTTTGGAGTTTGGCTGGATTTGGCGGCCATCATTAATAATGCTGTTGTTGAAAAGAAAACTATATGTTGCTACCATAGACGATTCCATGCCAGTCTTCGCAGAATATGACTGCATTAAGTTATGGATCATGGTATCTTGAACAAATCAAGGTTCTAGTGTTTACACATTCTGAGCTGTACCGTTGCTTTTCTGTAGGTCAGTGGGTTGTGCAGGATCGCCATGGCTGGTTCTGTGCTGTGGGAGGTGACATAAAGGTTGAGCAGACCATTCAGAGAGTATGCAAGGATCCTGGAGGACACTGTGCATTAGGAGCCACACACAATGTTAATGTTGTAGCAGAGTTTTGAGCTCTTTCTTTGATCACTGATGTCCTCAAAGTTCTCATCAACAACGCCACTTTGAAGCGGACAGAATAATCTGCTTCAGTTGTTAACAGGAGTGTCGCACGTCGCCTACGCAACTGTTTCCAAAATGGCAAGCTTGTCTACAGCTCATTCAGGCAGGATAGGTTAGTTAACAAGAACAAAACATTAGTGGAACTGGTTCAGAAAGGAATCTTCCACAGTTAAAAGATCAACCAAAGAAGACACCAGCAATCATCATAAAGGAGCAGAAGTTGGTCTCATCCAAAGACATAGCTGAGGCACATAGGAGCATGGACATTGCTAAGGAACGGGGCATGAGTATTCAGCAGATACTTTCTCATGATGTCCTTTCAGCATCACCCCTGTTTGATGGTTACCTTCCATTGGTTGTTAACATGTCAAAGCTTGTCAGTGAAATTGAGCCTCACCTTGATCTCACCCAATGGAGCGCTGAGTCTACTTATTGCACTCATGTTCTGGTAGACTTCATGTCAAAAATCCATCACATTCCTCTGGCAGAATTTCCTTATTTAGGCGCTGTCATCAATACCATCATTAACTCTGCAGCATCCTTCTGCCGACATCCAGAGCACATCTTTGGCTCTTACATTGAGATGTGATTGAAGGAAGGCGGATGCATGCAGAATACCAACTCAACAACCATTGACATCATTGGCATGAATGGACAAACATCCATTCCTCACCAACTTGATAAGTTCCGGGCCTCTGCGGAGAACAAGCGAAATCTCCAGTTGTTAGTTCTAGACATGATTTATCAAACCAGAGGCAATACTACTATCATTGTCAGCCCTGTTTTTGGTGGTGATTAAGTGCTACCAGCACAGTCAGTTGATGGTGAAGAGAGCTCTTGAACTGCATAGAGGAGCCTGATGCCAGGTTGTTGGTGCATGTTGAGTGGGCTCTTCGTGTGAAGCAGTGCAGAAAAGTTGATATTGTTTCAAATGATACAGACACATTTGCATTGATTCTTAACTACAGCCCATATTTCCAAGAACTCGGTATGAAGGAGATTTGCTTGCAGTATGGCACAGATGAGATGCGGAGAATGCTTCCCCTCCATCAATTAGTCTCATCTTGAAGCGTCACTGACGAAAACTGTGATCAAAGAACATATCCTGTCAAGAGACGATTGCATGAGTAGGGGGTTTGCATGAGGTTGGGACTAAAGATGCAGCCATGGTTTCTGACCAAGTCCAATACTTGGTTAACTTTGGAGAGGCCGAAATATTGACTGAGCGAGATGCAACATTGGCTTGGTGTGTCTGGGCTGGGGCCAGGTCAACCACAACAGCTGTAACATTTGATGATCACAGAGTAGAAATGTACAGCAGTGGTGCTGGAATCAATGCATTTCCTCCCATCAGTAGTGCTATAAGAGGGCACATTCAGAGAGAGGCATTTCAAGTTCATAGAGTCTGCAACTTACTTGCGAGAACCAAGTACTCCAAAAACAAGGCATGAGCCTAAGTAACGTGGGTGGCAGGAGCACACACCTGGCATACTCCTTCCATTAAAATGCCTGAAGCCGTTATCACATGGTGTGCTTCAATTATGTAAATGTACAGGACGGTGTGAAAATCGCAAATGTGACAGTCATGCTGCTGGAGTTTCACGCACTATATTTTGCCATGGAAAAATGATTTTGATTAAAAAATGATAATTGTCATTATAAAACCACATCCCACTAAATTGCATGCATACACAAATTCAGTGAAAAAACAGAAAATACTGTGTGTATTATGTGTAATGTTCCACCTTGGTTAATTCATTGTGATTTGAGCTTAATTTAAGCCTAGGCCTTTCTCATCACATGTATTCATTCATTGTTTATGCTACAGTATGATGGTCCCTAAAGTGTTGAAAAATATGAAATGTTAGATTTACATTTATAGTGGCTGTTCCTTATTCTTAATAATGACCTAATGGGCAAGCACATGGCCGAGTTCTTCAGAATAGGGAAAAGACCTTGAACATGACATTGACCTTGACCTTTTAAGGACTATACTGGCACTATACTGACACAAAATAATCATAGCAATATCAGCAAATAACTCCTCATGCCATAATTGAGAATTTGTTTCTCATTTTTACAATGGAAGTCTATGAACATTCTTCAGAATAGCAAATTTGACCTTGGCAATGACCTTTTAAGGTCACAATCACACATTCTCCTCATGTATTTGTCAGAAATGAATTCCTCTCAAAATATTGGTCAGAATTGATGTATGACATGTGTATAAACAGTTTAAAAGTAAAAAAGACATAGGCAATGGCGGCCATATTTGGCGGCCATATTGTGAAAAATCTGGCACTATGGGGGACGAGCACCTCCGTGATTTTTAATGTCTAGGAACCCACTAAGTCAATTCCAGTGAGAAACGCCCTCAACTCAAAATTGCGAACGGGTCTACAGGGCTGGTCCAGGACTACAGGCAATAGGCTAACTGTATAATGTGTCACACTAAACAAATTGACTTCACCACCTTTGCTGTGTGACTAAATTCTGCTTGTTGCACATTTTTTTTTAAGTATTGTTTCTCACTTTCTATGTAGCCTACGCTTATCCAAAGTTATTTGACTTTGTACACCAGACAATACCATGTCAAAAATAAATATCATCAATAAATGGCAAAATGGATTAATTAGTTACAATCATCTAGTTCCACATATTCCAAATTATTTTACTTATCCAGTTCAGCCAGGCAATTGGCTGGCTGAATGATCACCTTGTTGAATTGCACAGGTAAAAGAAGGTAGTTTGGAATATGTGGCACTGGATTGTAAATTAATCATTTTTGCCCATCGCTGCCAATTATAAGATGACACGCTAATTTTTTTAGAAAACACTTAATATGTGTAACTGTGGAATGGTAATAATCATCACAAGTCCTTCAATGGTGCCTCTGCAAGCTCACATTTGTAACTACTGACAGCTCAACTAATGCTACCAGAGTCCAATATAATAATTTCTCCCCCTCTTAACATTCAGTGTTAAGTTCAGACCCTTTTTGATGAAGACAAAATTATTAATTATAGTTTCGAAAGTAAGTCTCGCTCAGTTAAGGCCGGAAAAGGCGATACAGCAATTGTTGTATATGTGCTTGCCTCAAACCACCTTTCCAAATCTATTCGAGTTCATTATCCTCAGCGCTATCTCCTAAGGACACACTGGAACTTCCACTTTCCACAACTCTCACTACTACATTCTTCCCTTCAAACCTTCAGAAATGAATGCAGTGCAGTACTGAGAGAATGAGTTTGCTCCTCTCCCTCTTCCATCTGAGTATAAATCTTTTTGCCTTTTACATAAGTGCCTGGCTGCCAATTTCTTCCTTCCTCACTTGGCGCATATTCTTACTTGCTTGCTGAACTCTCAGTACACACAATACATTGTGTGTGTATTAACTGCACCTGTCTCAGTGTGCTCTCTCCATCTCGGCAGTTTATCAGCACAGAGTGAAGCCAATCAGTGCAGGGCATCTCATTCTGAGATTCTGATGGGGAAGAAAGCAGCAAGGAGGCCCTTTTTCAGGAACTTGAGAAGAAACGAACTCCACTCCACTCAGTCAGTGTGTATGAGACACAGGGCTGGACTGGCAATCTGGCAAACCGGGCAAAATCCAGGTGGGCCGACGCCCCTAGAGGGCCAGTGATGTCGTTTAAAAAAATATATTATTATTAATGTTTTTTTTTAAATGTGACCGGCGGCCCACAATTTCCTGCAGACGGCCCTCGGCCCTCCTCCAATGACATCAGCCCACACATAAAGGGGGTAGAGGGAGGGGGTGTCCCGTTGGTGCATCTGAGTCGGACTTAACTATTCATTGCGGCCCCACCCCTACCCTGCATTACGTGCGCAAATTTGAGACACAAGCAATGGAGAGACTAAAACTAAAAGGTGGTGTGGAAAAGCTTGCGGAAAAGGGATAAAAAAAAACTTGCAGCAGAGGCAAGATAATGTGTTCACGCATGTAGTGTTGTAGCAGCAGGAGAGGGACAACAACTTCTGCATGTCGGAAGTGAAGGAGCACGCTAGGAGACAGCAGGTGAAAGCGGCAGTAGCCTCTACGAGCCCTGACAGGTATGAGTCACTTCAAGGGGTGCATCCCAATATGTGTCCTTGCCTCCTCCACTTGTGCTTGTCTCCTCGTCCCTCCTCCTGGCCCCTCCTCCGTGGAGAAAACGATAAAGTTTCCCAGCTGTCAGCCTCGCCACAACAACTTTTGAGGGACTGTTTTTCATTCACCATCCCAATTGCAAATGAGAAAAAGACTTTACAATTGAGCTTTTGCAAGATATTGAAATATAATGCTGTTGTCAGTGATGTCATCATGACGAGAAGCAAGTGGAGGAGGCAAGTGGAGGAGGCAAGGTCACATATTGGGATGCACCCAAGATCTGTTCTTTCAAATTTTAGGATACTCCATGCCTCTCCCCAACTCTCACTTCAGCATTAAACATTAAATATTAAATAGGCCATTAATTTCCACCATCATAAGTGTGCTTGAGTGCTTTGAACTGGTCGCACGACTTGCGGACATAGGCTATTGAGAAGACAAACATTCCATAGGAATACACCAAACCACTGACGTGAATAATATTAACAATATAGTAGCCACGGCAGTGTGCCAAATGTATAGCATTAAATGGAACACAAGTGGTGTTGTTCTAAAGCATTCCGTGCACCAAATGCGTTTCGAAGACTGTCAAACTCGTGCCTACTCTCACTAAATATTCAGCGATCGTTTGCGTAAACATATTTACCACGCAGAGAAAATGTCCATATGTCGTGTAGCCGTAACGGTTGTCGCGTCTTGCATGCGGAAAAGGTTTGGCAAACGGATTTTTTTTTTTTTAATTCTTGGAGCACAATCAAACCATATTCTGTAGGTAAAGACCTAGCATCTCTCTCTCTCTCTCTCTCTCTCTCTCTCTCTCTCTCTCTCTCTCTCTCTCTCTCTCTCTCTCTCTCTCTCTCTCTCTCTCTCTATCAGCTGTTATTTTATCCAGGACAATTAGAAATGATAAATGATTAAAGAATTTCTTTTGAATAAGCTTTTGATACACTTTTATCTGTAGACTATTTTATATGTAGCCTACCACTTTCAGCACTGCTCATTTTGAAACTTCAGTAGGCCTATGTTAATGTTTTCTTAACATATTTGACACACTAAAACATTCTGGGGATAGGCAGTTCATGATTTTCTTTCATCATTCAAGCTATTAAAGTAGCTTCCTTATGCAATGAGAGATGCATTTTGATAACAGGAAATTTACCCCTCTTCTAATGCACCTGTTTGAAGAAACCCTCAATTTAACATTAATCTAGGTCAATTTATGAGTAGGCTATACACTGAATACTATATTAATTTGAATATTTTGCAAGTGCTGCATACATTGTGATAAATAATCTATCTCCCTCTTCTCATCTAGTCAAACCAGGCCAGGATGAGGTTGAGTTAGAGAGAGAAGTAGAGTAGGCCTAGATTACTTTTGCTGTGAGTGTAGTCATCTATTGCATTTCTAAACCACTGCCCAAACTAAGATTCATTTTAAATAAATAGTTGATATAGTCAGCGCACATTTCCTGGTGTTTTCTGGTACCTGAAAGAGAGATTCATGCATGAATATTGTGCCTTTTCGCATAGGCCGCTTGGTCAATAAGTAGTCGGATGTGCTCCGCTGATTATGAGGGGCCTGTCTGGGCCAAAAATGCCCGGGCCATTTTGATCTCCCAGTCCAGGCCTGATGAGACATTTCATATTCTTCTATGCTGGGGAGTTAATATTGAAGCTGCCTACTGTGAAGCTTCCTACAGTGGCTCCACTGCTGTCAGGCAGAAGTGAAAACTACCGGTTGGTCTTATCTTGAGGTTTTCTTTTCATTACTGAGAACTAAAACAGCCTCTGGAAGTCCACATGAGGGTACGGCTCACTGGATCTCTGCTTACTGTGGAGCACCATCTCTACTGTCACCAAAGTCTCAAAATTAAGTGCTCATCAGCTGACACATTCGGAGTAGGCAGGCAGTGGACACACACACACACACACACACACACACACACACACACACACACACACACACACACACACACACACACACACACACACACACACACACACACACACACACACACACACACACACACACACACACACACACACACACACACACACACACACACACACACACACACACACAGTCCACCCATTGAAAATGGAATATATTACCCTGGCATATAGACAGTGTGTTTGAGGTTGGAGCCAGTGCATTGCACAGTAGAATAGAGTTCCTCAAGGATGTCTGTGTACAATGTGATACAATTTGTGGCTATGCAGCTAGACAAGTTATATTTGCTTTGCATAACTTTCATAACAGTGTTTCTTTGGCAAAGCCTTATGATATACCGAATGATGTGCTGCAAATGTAATTCACCTTTAAGTTAACCTTTCATTGCAGGCAACATATATGAATCAAAACTGAATTATTGAAACAAGTCAGTGCATCAATGAAACTAATGTAAGAAGCAGAGGAAATGCCATCCCATCGATGAAACTCAGATATGAAACAGAGAGACCGACATGATGCATGGTCTTCATATATGGGTGACCTTTTGATGTGTCTGATAGATGAGTGAATGTTCGCATTTCATTCTGACACGGAAAAATCATATCTTCCCGTTAGATGGGGAAGATGCTCTCTCGTGTTTCCGACGGTACTCTCATGGGAGTCGTTTGATAGCAGAAAAGCCACATATGGCTGTGCATGCTGTGTGTGTGCCTGTGCGCAGGGAAGCCGATGGGGGTAGGACAAAGGGGTCTGGTGTCCCGAGCCCAAGAGAGGGGGCCCAGAATTGGGTCCTCATAACATTGTATGTACTGTATTGATTGGGGGGGCTTTCAGATAATTTCGTCCCGGGCCTGGCAGAAGCTGTCAGCGGCCCTGCATGCCGTGTGTGTGTGTGTGCGCGTGCGTGTGTGTGTGTGTGTGTGTGTGTGTGTGTGTGTGTGTGTGTGTGTGTGTGTGTGTGTGTGTGTGTGTGTGTGTGTGTGTGTGTGTGCGCGTGCGTGTGTGTGTATGCCTGCGTGCGTCTGTGCATGCCGTGCATGTGTCTGGGCGTGCGCCTGTGCCTGCCGTGTGTGCCGAGTGCGTCCGAGCGTGTTAATAATCTGAAGGACACAGACGCTGTCTGTTGTGTTTGAAATGAAACTCTGTCCCAAAGGAAGGCGTACATGAGGCTATGCAGATGGGAAGAGGACAAACATCACAGAACCCATCCATTTCAACAACATGTGGTCAGACAGAGAGAGAGAGAGAGGGAGAGAGAAAGACAGATAGAAAGAGAGAGAGACAGAGAGAGAGAGGGAGAGAGAGAGAGAGAGAGAGAGAGAGAGTGTGTGCATGCGTGCGTGCGTGCGTGCATGCATACATGGGTTGGTGTGTGCATATGCCTATTCTTACCTGCTTGCTGCATTCTGTTGAGATGAACATGTGGGTGGCTGGCTATCTCCTCAAGGGACCGCAGTCCTCTCAGGAACCACTTCTCTGCTGTCTTGGGGCCCACGCCAAAAACACTCGTGAACAGCTGAGCCAGGCAGGAATGGAACACACATTTAGTAACAGCACACACGCGTGCGCGTGCACGCACACGCGCACGCACGCACACACACACACACATACAGCCTTGTGCAGTACAGTTGCTAATAGAAACACAATACCTTTCACACTGAATTACTTACAGTGCAGTAGAAAGCACACTTCAACCCTCCTGTGTGGACCTAGAGTATCCAGAGTGGTCCATATATGCAACAGAGAAGCTAACTAGACCTGACATCCGGAGTCCCACTAAAAGCTGACCAAGCTGACCACCAATTCACCCCCACTAGCCTTAGCAGAGAACATTTCAACAGCCCCCATATTGACTCTGTGACTCTGCTTCAAACAAGAACTGACCCCCAACTGACACCATCCACCACACACACACACAGACACACAGAAGCACTTTTGTGAGGTCGTCATATTGACTTTAAAATGGAAGGACAGCATCGTTCCACCGTCAAGGTGGACAGCACAGTGAAGTTGAACCCTGTCCCCAATTATATCTCGTCAAGAAATTGTCATGAAATTGCAGAATAGTGCAATGCCAGTTCTGCCATGCCGAGTTTTTATTGGCTACGACTCTTAACTCGTGCAATGCCTTCTAGGCCACAGGAAAAAAAAGAGTCCCATCCATGGTAGTAATAAGCAAAACATCCCTAACACTAACTGGTCAGTGAAGTTATGCACTTTTTCTTTCTTCTTTTTTTGATTTTTATCAAACATCAAACCAACTAGGGGAAAAAAACGCCAAAAAACTGTGCCTTGACCAAAACAATTCCTAACTGGTCCCTATAACTTTGTTGTTTTGCCTTGTTGTAGTTTTAGCCATGTTAGCATTTAATTAGCTTAACCTTCCTAACCCTAACCCATAATGATTCTTAATCCCAACCGCTCAGTGTAAAGATTGTTTTATTTACGTGTACATAAGTGTTGCAGATTTGTGAATAACAACAGAGTAACCACCAAGGCAAAGTTGTCAAAACAATTTGCCGTAAAGTATAATGTTATTACTAACAACTCGGTGTGTGACATGGTAGCAGCATCAAAACGTCCTGGGTCCTAGTCATGGCAGAACTGCATTACAGAAAAAAAGACGCATAGTGCCGTACTTTGTACATCAAGTGCCCAGTACACTGTATTGTACACCGTACACTGTACAAATAATGATTCTGCTTACCTTCATTGTTTGAAATTTCTCGTCACTGAGTATGCCTTGCACTTTGGAGCTTCTGCCACACTCAAAGATTTCCTGTCGGAGAAAGAAGAGAAGAAAACTGATTTTTATTTCTTTGTCTGTTTGTTTGCTTCCTTGTTTATGTGTATTTCCCTGTGGCTTTTGGGGCTATTAAGCATCACGAGGGAGAAGGGGAGGGGGGCGTGTGTGTGTGTGTGTGTGTGTTATTTTTTGTGTCAGCCATTATGCTTTATGGTTTGGAATAGTAAACTCAGATGAAGCCTGACTGAGTACATTAATGAGGAAGCAGTCATTATTGTATTTTTGTATAGGCCACAAAATCCCCCCCTAGACACACGCGCACACACGCCCACACGCACACACACATGCGCGTGCGCACACAGACACGAATGTACGCATACGTAAGCAT
>NC_085880.1:6358372-6360872 GCF_034702125.1 Engraulis encrasicolus
AGCCCTGGCAACGGCGACAAAATGCAATCACCAATGGAATCACAAACTTCCCGGAACGACGAAACACCATCTTCATCTCCCAGACTGAGATTTCCAGCAACTATGGCGAGACTACTCCCCTATGCCAGATCTACCTTTTCTACCCCCAGACATTCCTACCAAGCCTCCTATGCGGATATTTCTCAAGGTCAACCTCATTCTACCCCAAAATCTAAAAGGATACTTCCATCCATGACTGCACCCAAAAAAGGCAAAGCCCCACAACCACCTGTCTGTGCTCTGGAGTACAGTAGTATCAGTGAGGATGACCTTGTTGAAAGCACAGTCTGATATCAACTGGGTCCCTACCCACATAGTAACAGTGGTTTTGAAAATAAGCAGATAAGGGGACCCGTGGACAATCTTATTCCAGTTCTAATAACAAAGCGAGGTCTCTTGAGGACACGCATACATTCCCCCAAGACGGCAAGCATGGGAAATCTCAGACTTGTCCCAAAAAAACTCACTACCACAGTGGAAATGCCTCCAATGCTCAATGCTAAATTAGCTTTACAGAATAGTAGATCTCTAAGGAACAAGCCTTTTGTTGTCAATGAGTTTATCTGTACCCACAACCTTGATTTTTTATTTTTAACTGAAACATGGCTGGAAAAATCCACTAGCTCTATCACACTTATAGAAGCAACTCCGTCACACTTTAATTTCATTAGTACAGAAAGGCAGAATAAACAGGGAGGGGGGATAGCAATTATTTTCAAGGCACTGTTTCAATGTCAAAAGACATCACTAGGTGAATTTTCATCTTTTGAATACTTAGCTGCAGTTCTAAAATGTTCTTCTGACATACTGTTATTGACTATTTACAGACCCCCAAGACTTTCTGCACCACTCTTCTTAGAGGAATTTGGTGAGCTGTTGTCGAATGTTTGTGTGGACTATGATAGCTTGTTTATAGCAGGCGATTTTAATTTCCACGTGGACGACTTAGAGAATGTCTATGCTAAGGAATTTTTAAGTCTTATTGACATTTTTAGCCTCACACAGCATGTAACAGGACCAACACACAACCAAGGTCACACTTTAGACCTAATAATAACAAAAGGCCTTAATGCTTGTGCTAGTGTCAAAGACTATGGCTTTTCTGACCATTACTGCATTTTTTCTGATGTTTCTATGTACCCTCATGTTCAAAGGGAATCTGTTACAGTCAAAAAACGTATAATCAACTGTGAGACAGCCTCACTCTTTCAGCAAGCACTTTCAGAGATCCAAAGTCAAACCTCAGAG
Source organism: Engraulis encrasicolus (assembly GCF_034702125.1). Classification (NCBI taxonomy): domain Eukaryota; kingdom Metazoa; phylum Chordata; class Actinopteri; order Clupeiformes; family Engraulidae; genus Engraulis; species Engraulis encrasicolus. Next base: position 6,359,660 of record NC_085880.1, read on the forward strand.
AGTGCAGATGATCTCATGGTTAATTTTAATTCAAGGATGACCCGTATTATGGATGTTATTGCCCAAGAAAAAATCAAAACAGTGGGACGTGAAAAAGCACCTTGGAGAAAGAATCCCACAGTTATATTGCAAAAGCAAGAATGCAGGAGGGCTGAAAGACAGTGGCGTAAATCCAAACTTGAAGTCCACTACCAAATCTATAAACACACACTCTCGAAATACAACCAAGAAATTTCTAAAGCTAGACAATCTTTTTTCTCTGACATAATTAACAGAAATATTAATAATGCACGTGTCCTGTTTGGCACTGTGGAAAAGCTAGCAAGGCCCCCAAATCTAATGCCCTCTGAGTTCCTCTCAGTCAGCAAATGCAATGAGTTCGCATCCTTTTTCAAAGGAAAGATTGAAAAAATACGTGCAAACATACTCACACATGTGCAACCGACCCAAGATTCAGACCAGCTTGCTATGGTGAAGTTAAATCCTAACCTCATGAGAAATTTTCATTTAGTTGATGTGGACATTCTAAATAGAACGGTACAAAGTCTTGGCTCCTCTACATCTGACTTAGATATTTTACCATCAGCCTTCTTCAAATCCATCTTAAATCTAATATCATCAAATGTACTTCAGATCATCAACACCTCACTACAAACAGGCATATTCCCAGGCTGTCTGAAAGAAGCAGTTGTGAAACCCTTACTGAAAAAGAACAACCTGGATGCACTGGTACTAAACAACTATAGGCCCATATCCAATCTACCATTCATGGGTAAAATAATAGAGAAAATTGTTTTTAACCAATTAACTGCTTTTCTAATGTCTAATAGCTATTTTGATAAGTTTCAATCAGGTTTCCGTGCCTACCACAGCACTGAAACAGCTCTTATTAAAGTTATGAATGACATAAGATTGAATTCTGATTCTGGCAAATTATCCGTCTTGGTTCTACTCGATTTGAGTGCCGCCTTCGATACAGTTAATCATTCTATACTACTACATAGACTGGAACACTGGGTTGGCTTTACAGGCATAGTGATCAACTGGTTAAAATCGTACCTACAACAAAGAAGTTTTTTTGTCGCCATTGGAAGACATACCTCATCACCGATGTCTCTGAATTGTGGGGTCCCCCAGGGCTCCATTCTGGGACCACTACTGTTCAATCTGTATATGTTGCCACTGGGACACATTATCGAGAATAACTCCATAA
>NC_085880.1:6365872-6373372 GCF_034702125.1 Engraulis encrasicolus
TGCATTTGTCTGTCCATGTCCCGCATGCCGCATGCATACAGTGTATAGTCTGCAGTCCATGCATATATGTCACCAGATCACACATGGATGGGTTTGACGAGCCTCTTATCCTGGTGGGGCAATATATACGGTTATGACTGTATACAGTAGCATAGAGCAGTGTTTCCCAACCTTTTTTGCCCTGCGTACCCCCTAAGCCATTTTGTCATATGATAAGTACCCCTCTCACTCATGCTCTATATACCAATGTAACTTTACTCCATATATATACTGTATATGTATATATTTTTTTTTTTCGTGTACCCCCTGAGGTGTGCCCGCGTACCCCTAGTGGTACACGTACCCCTGGTTGGGAAACTCTGGCATAGAGAGGGAGAGAGAGACGACGGGTGTTATTGTTATTTTCTGCTCACATGAATATTTCATGTTTTTTAAGAGGGTGCATCAACATAGCGAGACATTTTTTTTTCCACTCAACCAGATGGCCACCAGATATACCAGCCGCGCCCACATTCATGACCTTGTCTCCACAACGACGTGCACAAAGATACAGTATATAATACTATAGGCTACCGTCATGTTAGCGTGCTTCTATAGTCAGCACATCTTCGCTTTTCTCAGAAAAAAGATCCACAGCTCCAGAGAACGCCCACAGTAGATTTGTTTTGGTGTTTTGGCCCAGAGTAGTTTTGGTGTTCTGTTCTAATGCATCAATAGCTAACACTGCAGCACACAGAAACACACAGAAACTCATTACATCCCTTTGGATTACATCATTGTTGGAGGATACAGTATTTAAAGGGGGAAAGGTGGAAAAGTGAATAGCTGAAAGTGTGTCTATTATGTCTGTGTGTTTCTCCATTAACAGTAGTTAACTCCTTCCTAATCTTGTTTAACACTCTGTAACACTCCCAAATGTGTCACTCACATCAACATTTTTATGATGTAGTTGAGTATTGTCAGCAGAGTGAATAGGTCCATTGATGGGCCCCGCTGCAGTATGAGTTGCAAGATTTTTTTCTCATCTAATGTATGAGTATGCAAGTGTAAATTAGATTCATTATAAATACCTTTGTGTAGGGTACCCTCGTTTCGTGTGCACTGACGATGCATTCAGACTTTAATTCTAAAGAAATTATCATACGTATATGAACCATTGGCATAGTTGATCGTTAGAACAGTATACACACAAGTATAAAGACAATTTTGTGTATTCGCACAATTCATGAATTATCACAAGCGCGATTTTGCTGGCTCTGATTTTCAATTCAAGTCAAGTCAAGTTTATTGTCAATTTCTTTACATGCACTGGTCATACAAAGAATTTGAAATTGCGTTTCTTGCTCTCCCATGCAGACATAGACTAATCTAGGTAAGGACATAGACAGTATAGACATAGACAGTACTCATACATGGACATAGACAGTATGGACGTAGACATTGCTCATACAGACATTTAAAGTGCAAGACTGGACAACAGAAGACTTGTAGAGAACATACATTAAGAGGAGGTATTTTGTTGTGCTTTTTCTAAAAGTCCTTTATAGCGTTCTGACATAGTAATAGTAGCATTTGAAGAAAATAAATAATTAAAAAAGGTTTATTAAATACACCAGCAGCAGTATGTGTGTGTGTGTGTGTGTTTGTATGTGTTTTGTGTGCGTGTGTGTGTGTGTGTGTGTGTGTGTGTGTGTGTGTGTGTGTGTGTGTGTGTGTGTGTGTGTGTGTGTGTGTGTGTGTGTGTGTGTGTGTGTGTGTGTGTGTGTGTGTGTGTGTGTGTGTGTGTGTGTGTGTGTGTGTTTAGTGCAGGTAGAAAGTGCGGTGTGCGTCTGTGTGTGTGTCTGTGTACCTGTGTATGTGTGTGTGTGTGTATGTGTGTGTGTGAGTATGAGTTGTGTGTCAGTGTGTGTATGTTTGGGTTTAGTGCAGAAAGTGCAGTGTGCTTGTGTGTATGTGTGTGTGTGTGTGCTGTGTGTGTGTGTGTGTGTGTGTGTGTGTGTGTGTGTGTGTGTGTGTGTGTGTGTGTGTGTGTGTGTGTGTGTGTGTGTGTGTGTGTGTGTGTGTGTGTGTGCATGTGTATGTTTTGAGTTAGTGCAGGTTGAAAGTTCAGTCACAGATGTAGTAGTGCAGGTGGAATGTTCAGTCGCAGATATGGTGGTGGGGATGAGGGGGGGGAGCGTTGTCAGTGGCCTGGCTGGCTAGAGGCTGACAGTGAAGGGAGAGTGGGTTGAGTGTTCAGTATCTTGATTGCTTGATGCATCGTGCTGCTTGCAAGCCTGGTGGTACGGGAACGGAGGCGCCTGTACCTCTTTCCAGAGGGCAGGAGGCTGAACAGTTTGTGTGCAGGGTGGCTTGTGTCTTTGATGATCATCAGTGCTTTCCGGGTGAGGCGTGCGGTGTAAATGTCCTGCAGGGAGGGGAGTGGTACTCCAATGATCTTCTTCGCTGTGTTCACAACACGCTGGAGTGTCTTCCTGTTTTTGTCCGTGCAGCTTCCTCCCCACACTGTGATGCAGCTGGACACGACGCTCTCTATGGTTCCTCTGTAGAATGTTGTCATGATGGAGGGTGTAGCACTTGCCTTCTTTAGTTTGCGCAAGAAGTAGAGACGCTGATGGGCCTTCTTCGCCAGTGATGTAGTGTTGGTGGTCCAAGAGAGGTCGTCGCTGATGTGCACTCCAAGGAACTTGGTGCTGCTCACTCTCTCCACAGCATCACCGTCGATGGTCAGTGGTGGCAGTTGTTTTTGGACCCTCTGAAAGTTGACGACAATCTCCTTGGTCTTGTTGACATTCAGCAGGTCTTGTTGACATTTTCTGTTGGACTGATCCGTTTTCCATTCTATCCTTTTAGCTGGAAGTCTACAGTTTGCAATACGGCTCTGCCACAAACAAACAAACTCTTCAAGAAAAAGTCAGGAAGAACTTTTCCCAAACTTAACTTTCTAACACATACTTACATCCAAGGGAAAGAAAACTTGGAAGATATTCAAGACTTCTTACTTAGTCTGTTAGGTCTGATGGGACTAATTGGCACTTTTACATGATTTTACCACCTCTGTCAGGACAGATGCCAGAATCCATGCTTCATGTGTGTGTGTGTGTGTGTGTGTGTGTGTGTGTGTGCGTGCGTGCGTGCGTGCGTGGGTGTGTTTGTGCATGCGTGTGTGTGTTTGTGCATGCGTGTGTGTTTGCATGCGTGTGTGCGTGCGCACACGCGTGTTTGCATGTGTGTGTGCGTGCGTGCGTGCGTGCGTGCATGTGGACTTCAGACCTTATACTGCTCTATCAGTGGCTCTGCTACTAGACATGATATACATGTCAAAAACATAACATACAGCAACTATGCAATGACTTACAGAAGCTGCCTTCTCAATGTATTCATATATACTGTGAATGGGAAGCTCTCTATCCAGAGGGGAGTTATCGAGGCATCAAGAGAGGATGCTTTGTTTGAAACGGACCCTATGTTGTGTAGGCATGGAGGTTTACTGACCTCCAACGACTAGTTCTGCTATAGGCCTAGGCTTTCCAGCTAAGGTCGTCCCTCCTGAACTACAACTTGACCATTGATACTCAGGAAAGTGATCCCACCACCTGGGGAACTGTGGTAAGGATGAGATTCAATGAGATCACCCCAGGATCAAATGAGACCTGAGTGGAGCCTGAAGTCCCTATGCAAATTATCCAGTGATCCGTAGCCAGAGTTTGTAGAGAAGAGAGGGTATAACAAAGGCGGTACATCAACAAAACACACATAGGATTTCCCAGGCGACCTCCCAATCATAGCAACAGTTCGGCAAAGGAGCACAGGACCACTGAGCTATGGCTCTATGCCATTATCTCAGCACTACTGCATCTGTATGAGCTTCCAGGAGGGAGGTTTAGGCCTACTAACACCAAACTCTGCTAGTTAGCATCCGTCACATACGATTCTCACACACAATTCTCAAAGTGTTGTATGACACACTGAGCAGAACTCTTTGAAGACACAAAACTACATGCTGTGCACTATCAAAGGACCAATCCTTCCAGATCCATTAAAACATTTATGTGAAGATGCGCGTGCACACACACACACACACACACACACACACATGCACGTACACACACACATACGCACACACACACATACACACGCACACACGCACGCAAGGACGCACGCATGCACGCACGCACGCACGCACGCACGCACGCACGCACGCACGCACCATCTCCCGCTTCGATCCCCAGTGGTGGCTAATGAATGGAATCAGCCGTTTAATGGTTAGGTTGAGAGGCCAGTATCCTGCAGCGCTGGGAGGGTCGGCTGTGTCCTATACACAAGGCAGTGCACTACGCAGGCTGTGTGATATGCAGGCTGGATTAAACAGAAAGCTGAATACTCCTAAACCATCTGCTCACCCACACCAAGATCAAGGCAGCCGTCACATCTGGAAGATAATGATTCACCCACACCGACCTACTGTTGCTGCTGCTGCTGCTGCTGCTGCTGCTACTGATGCTGCTCTCGTGGCAGAAGAGTCAGAAGTAGACAGGGAGAAGAGATGACGAGAGAGAGAGAGAGAGAGAGAGAGAGAGAGAGAGAGAGAGAGAGAGAGACAGAGAGAGAGGGAGAGATGAAGGGTGTGGGGGAGAGAGGGGTGAGAGTGTGAGGGGAGTGAAGAGAGAGAAATGGAGCGAGAGAGAGAGAAAGAGAGAAACAGGCCTACATAGAGACTGAGAAGGAGAGAAAAAGAGATACAGTACACAGAGAGAAAAACAGCACTGTAACTGTGCAACTGGCTGTCGAAGAAAATCCCTCATTTTGGCTGATGAAAGCATCTTGTTTCAAAGAGAATGCTTATTTCATCCATCAGAAAAGTTAGGGGTAAATGTCTTGAAATATTCAACTTTAAACCTGAACAAGATAAAATAGAATGAACTTTCATCCTACTTCCATCAACAGCCCTTTTATTTTGAAGGCACATGGTTGCAGTTTTTTCAGCACGGAATAACATCTCACTCACAAATGAGTGTGGGTATTAAAACCATTCTATAAACTTGAAGCACTCAGAGAGCACAGACCTCCGCCAAGGAAGCTGCTTGATAGAACATTTGACTATGTTGCACCCTAAGTCTTTCTGCGTTCTTTTTGTGGAGTCCCCACAATTCAATTTCTGGTCACTAGGGGCGTCTAGGTATATAGGCCAGCAATGGTGAAGAATCTTTTAAAAAGTCGTCTTTTTGTCTAAATCAATTGATTAGTTTTTGAGTTATCCTGCTGACAGAATCTTTCAAAAAGTCCTGGTTCCGGTTCGTGATCCGGATCACCACCAGAATTGAATCACTTGTTCCTTGGGTCACTATCAACAACTCCACAACGTTTCGTCCAAATCCGTTTATTAGTTTTTGAGTTATGCTGCTGACAAACAAACAGACAGACAAACAGACAGACAAACCAACGCGACCGAAAACATTACCTCCTTGGCGGAGGTAACAACTGTCTTGTGTTTACAATATCTTAAAGAAATAAATTAATTTCATGAGTTGGTGGGAATGGGGAAAAGTGTTTATGAACAAGGTACAGATACAACATGATCTAAATACACACATGGTATGTCTTCAACACTCCGCACTTAGGTGGTAATGGTAGGTGGTGGCACTGTACAGTATCAGCTATGATGAGACACTAGACACACAACTGACAAGAACGAACTATATGGATATATTGGGCAGTCATGGGTAAGTGGTAAGGGCACCAGACTTGTATCCCAAAGGTTGCCAGTTCAGCTCCCGATCCATCAGGTTGGTGGGGGGAGTAATTAACCAGCGCTCTCCTCCATGACTGAGGTACCCTGAACATGGTACGGTCCCGCCACACTGCTCCCTTGGGGCACCATGGGGGGCGTCCCCCATGCAAAAGTGAGGCTTAAATTCAATTTCATTGTGTGCAGTGAGCAGCACTGTGTGCTGTGGAGTTCTGTGTTGCAATAACAATGGAAGTCTGGGTTTCCCAGATGGGCTTTCACTTTCACATTGAACTGACTGGAGGAAGCTGTGCCCTGCCCTGTCTACTTGTCATTTTAAAGCCCGCCAACACTGGCCGTCACTCACAGGCCAAAACAAGCCAAGGAATTAAGTCCTGAGAGGTGTCACAACAAGTTGACAGAAACTTTTCTAAGTCACATAAACAACATTTGGAGTTTCTCACCAATCCCATGTGCCTCCTTAAAATGAGTCAGTGAAGCAAACAATTATTGCCCCCTAATTTATTTCCTTGTTTTCATTGTTATTTTTGTGTTTATTGCCATTGGCCGATCAAAAGAAGTGGTGGGCAAAAAGGCGGCAAAGCTAAAGGGAAAGCCAGAAAACATGATTTTTTTTGTTCGTCAGGGGACACAAGCACTTATTAGATATGTATGAGCATGCTGACAACACACACACATGCACACGTGCACGTGCGCGCACGTGCACGCACGCACGCACGCACGCACGCACGCACACAACACAACACAACACAACACAACACAACACAACACAACACAACACAACACAACACAACACAACACAACACAACACAACACAACACAACACACATTCTAGGATTGTGACGATCGATTGAACATAGAAACTGATCAGTCAAGCAGGCATAAGCCCCATCCAGGGGCCTCTGAGACCTCCCCCGAGCCCCTCTAACAAACAGGGCAGGGAGAAAAAGAAGAGAGGGAGGAAGTGAAAGAGAGAGGGTAAGAGGAGAGCGAAGAAGAGAGGGAAGTGGAAGAGAAAGGGTAGCCAGGGGAAAAAAGAGGCGAGGGAGAGAAGACTTTGAGGGGAGAAAGTGAGTATGGGAGAGAAGGAGAAAGGCGGGTGAGGAAGAAAGAGGAGCAAAGTAGAGAGGGAGAGCAAAGAAGAGGGGGAGCAAGGGAGAGAAGAGAGCAAGGGAGAGAAGAGGAGGGAGAGAAGAAATGGAAGTGAGAGAGAGAAGAGGAGGAAGGAGGGAAGGAAGCGAGGAAGAGCAGTAAGTGAGGGAGAAAGGGGGTCTTACTTTCGCTGGCTCAGCCACAATAACCAAAGACTCCAATTAGAGGGTGGTGACAATCCCTCCATTTTCCCTGTCTAATTCTTACACCCATGCCCACACGCACGCACGCACGCACGCACGCACGCACGCACGCACGCACGCACGCACGCACACACGCACGCACGCACACACACACACACACAGCAGCGACTCATCTGGTGTCAGGCAGGGCCGCTAATGCAACCTGTCAATCAATCCCAACTGTGACACACATCAATATGTAGGCTAACCACAGAGGAACTGTCAGACATGACGAGTCGATGATGGAAGGATACAGAGCTGTCTAGAAATGAAAGAGGAGGAGGAAGGAAAGGATGAGGCAGAGTGGAAGAGGAGAAGGAGAAGAATGAGGAGCAGGAAGAGGAAGAGGAGGAAGAGGTGGCGGGCATGGTAGGTCTCACTGGGATGGAGCAAATCAAACATGCTGGTGATACAAAA
>NC_085880.1:6378372-6393372 GCF_034702125.1 Engraulis encrasicolus
TAAAGCACAGACTGTAGCTACCACCTAGCACTTTCTGCAGTGCTGCTGCTTTAGACTAAACTTAGTGGGGGCAGCAGGGTGCAGACCAGTGTTGCGCACACACTTTTTGGGGGGCAAGTGCTGAAGGAGGGCTGTTGGGGGCATGTGGAACTTCCGACTACCTTACAAGGCTATAGAAGCTGTATATTATATATCAGACCATTCGTGAATTACGAAGTATTAAAAATGAATGGTCTTCCCGACAGGCCATTTTTTTGTCCAGTAGGGCAAAGGGGCAGGTGCTTTAGCACCACCTCATCCCAATCTGTGCATGCCTATGCCACAGATCTTTTAGGCTACATAATTGTTTTCATGTCTAGAAAACTGATTAAAATCTCCCAAAGTCCTTCTAGACTATACAGACCACATGAATGCCACGTGGGTCTGCTATGGACACCCTATGGAGAAGAAATCATCCATGTCGGTCATCATCTGAGGGGTGGGGGGAAAGGGGATGGTGCAGCTACAGCTAGTAGCAGAACATCAGGTCGATAAATGTCAAAGCCGTATCATTATATCTGTCGCGTGACACGCATCATTAGCTTCGTTCCCGTGACAGAGCAAGTGGAAATCCTTGCTGTGATCAACAGTTTTATAGCCATGATCATTGCCATCCTGTGGCGCATGAACTAGTGAAATAAATGGAAAAAATGTCCTACCGTGCTCCAGTACATGCACAGATAACATGCAGTGAGAGTATGCTGGTATTGGTGTCTGCAAATGTTGGCTGAGATTGGTAAAGGATGTGTGCTGGTATAAAAAAAATAGAACATGGTCTTTGGGCTTTAGGAAATTTGGTGTGCATTTGGTGGAATGTGCATCCATACATGATTGTTTGATTGATTGGGTGGTTTCTTAATAATCATAAGCTAGGGTGTGGATGACTTATGGTCACTTTTTGGACTATCTTTTGCGGGGCCCATCCACTTTGTGATTTTTGGCTCTAACATGAATGGGACAATGGGAGAGTGTACATTGATCAAATAGCACTGACGTCCCCAGATTTAGCATTTTTCTGCACAGAGTAAACAACATCTTTTGTTTAGCAGCAAGGATCACATCAAAACTTCAAGTAATGAAGCTCTTCATCTGAGGAAAGAATTTTGTTTCACACTCCAAAATAAGTCAGTTGTTCACAAATATTTTAACCCTCTTGATCTCTTTTGACCCTTTTGACTAAGATGAGCTGGATGAATGTGCGTCTTTCATACAGAAATTACAGTTAGCAGCTGCTGCAGCAGTAATGATTTCCCCAGGAGGCTCTGAGTCAGCTGCCTCAGAGCTGTGATCTCACTGCAGGCAGCAGTGAGGTGCTGAACCGACAAATCACATAGTGAGTGATATGAATGTGAAATGTCTTCATTCAAATCGATAGACATTAAACTTCATTTGAAAAATACAAATTGGCAAAATTAATACTTTTTGTCTGGAAAGATATTTGGTTTGACATGAGATAATACCTCAGTTTAACAAGTAGTCTATTTTATACAGCCTAAATGGTAGGTTAGCACTAAGATGCGTTTTTAAGGGACATTATGGGTAATTTTGGGCTTGTCCTCCTTTTGAGCCCCCTGTCCTCATTTTTCAAACAAAATTGTCCTCCTTCTCTTTCCCAGCAGTACTTATAAGGGCATATAATGATTGAGGAAGTGCTGTATCAAACTTCTGCCCCACTTTTACATACAGCCGACACAAGCCATATACCATGTCTCTATTCCACTATCTTTTCAGGTTCTATTTTAAAATAGGCCAAACATTAAACATCTACTTTTGTATCACAGATGTAGTTGCCATGCATGAGGTCGCCAGGCATCTTCATCACATGAACATATTCATCAAGCTTTCATTCTGGCACAAAACAGCACAATACTGACAATTAGTCCCAATGGGTCTGCAGCACCCCCTATTGACAGGTGCATTGTATTTGCAACACGAAAGACTACTTAAATACAGTACGTCACATTCAAGCAAGTACAGACTGTGGGGTCAGACAGGGTACAGCAGTATACAAGAAGCAATACTGGAGAATACGAGCATAATGTTGCAATAAAGCCCCATCTTGTTTCCTCTCACAGCAGACAGTCATCTCTGGTCAGGGTATTCACATAAGATATTTGTGTATGTAAAATGTGTTTCTGATAGAAAGCTATGCACAAGGCAAGACATCTTGACCAAGCGGTACTCGCAGTCTTTGTGTTTATCATCAATACAGCTCATTTCACCTGAATGCGATCTCTGCCTTCCACGGCCATGCATATGACAGCCTTCAGTAAAACATCTGACTGAGTAGTATTCAGTGTGTGTCTCATCAATACGCTCAGTCTCACCTGAATGCGATGTCTGCTCTCCACGGCCACTGGCTTGCCCTCCCCCATGCTCTCAGTGAACCAGCTGATGTCCAGCACCTCCGCAGCGCCGGCCAGGGCCACAGTCTGGGCACGCAGCCAGCCCCACAGCTCCCCGGCTGGGTTCCCCTCTGACACCACATGGGTCACCTTACCACTGCATACATATGCACCGGCATGCACACACACATGCACACACGCACGCATGCATGCACGCACACACACACACACACACACACACACACACACACACACACACACACACACACACACACACACACACACACACACACACACACACACACAAGGGCAGAAGCTCAGGGCAGGGTGAAAGTTAGAGCCAGGGAACATGTCCAGTTTCCCATGGAAATCTTGCTCACATAGATTTCTCCCTTGGCAGGCGCTCTCTCTCTCTCTCTCTCTCTCTCTCTCTCTCTCTCTCTCTCTCTCTCTCTCTCTCCCCCCCCCCTCTCTCTCTCTCTCTCTCTCTCTCTCTCTCCCCCACCCCCCTCTCTCTCTGTCTCTCTCCAATGCTCTATTCAAGCAAGCACAAGGGTTAATTTGCCAGCTGCGCGCCTTCTTCAGCATCTGAACTGAGCTGAAAGTGATAGCAGAATAAGTGCAAGCATTTTCTTGTTAATTGCACTTGCTTCAAAGGCAATTGAAAGAACTTGAATATTTTTGGCTTTGATGGTGGAGATGGAAGAGGGGGGGGGGTGTTAAAAGAAATCTGAGTGTAAGTGTCACCATTTTTGGCTCTTGCATCTGTGCGTTCGTTGAAGTGCGATGTACTGTAGTAGTATCATCCTGTAAGGAGGTGGTGTCTTTTTATTTGATAGTAGTGAGAAGTGAAGTGAAGAGTCTCTAGAGTTAACGCCTGGCTCCAATCCCAGAGACACTCATGTCTCTCACACACATAAGATCACATCACTCATCTGAACCACAACATCTAAGGGACATCTATTTTGCAGTACTAGAAAATTCAGTACTAGATGCAGCATGAAGTGAGTGGGTGGGTGGGGGGCGGTGTGTGTGTGTGTGTGTGTGTGTGTGTGTGTGTGTGTGTGTGTGTGTGTGTGTGTGTGTGTGTGTGTGTGTGTGTGTGTGTGTGTGCGTACGTGTATCTATTTGTGCATATCTCTTTGCGTGTGTCAGCTCAGCATCACAACATAACACAAAGCTCTCGATAAACGCACACACACACACACACACACACACACACACACACAAGCAAACACACACACAAGCAAACACACACACACACACACACACACACACACACACACACACACACACACACACACACACACACACACACACACACACACACACACAGCTATGCCACCAGTAAAGCAGTTCAGTTGTGATATTCCCCTTTCCCCTGAACACTTTGTTTCATCCCGGTGTAATTACCGTTGCAATCAGGGCGTTCACCCGTGCTCAGCTGCTCCCACTGTGGGTCCCGCCCGTGTGTTCCCGTAGCGTACCGGGTAAATCAGAACAACCGGGCCCCTGGGAGCAGCAGGCTGGCCCCTGATGATCAGTGATCAGTCCCCTACCATACATGCACAACCATATACGAGTCTCTCTCTCTCTCTCTCTCTCTCTCTCTCTCTCTCTCTCTCTCTCTCTCTCTCTCTCACACACACTAACACACACACACACACACACACACACACACACACACACACAGTATATTCTAGCACAGGGGTGTCTATTATATTGATATGAGTGCAGAAAACACAGCCACTCCAGCAGCACTCTCAGCTAACTACTCATTTTCACACACCAGTCGGCTAAAGAAAAGAGGAGGTGGAACAGGGATCCTTATCAACAAGCATTGGAGCTATGCCCCCCTGCTGCCTGCCAACAACTACAGCTGCCTGGAATACCATGCCATCAAAGTCACAGCCCCAATCAAGGTGTCTGTACTTGTGATCTACCGTCCTCCAGGAACACTGGGCGACTTTATTGACGAATTGGATATGCTGATCTCCTCCATCACGGACATACAGATGGTGTAACTTCAATCTGCTCATTACCGTGCCGTGCCGCGGCAGCGCACCGTGATCATTACACCCTGTGGCCATTCGGAATGCGGGGGGCAGTATAGCACTGCTTTTGCAGAGCAGCGTCTGCCTGTGCTTGTACGTCTGTCTGTGCTTCCGTGATTGTCCATCCCCCAGTTTTAGTAGTAGTAGAAATACAGTCAGCAAATTGCATGTTTTATTTAGCATTGGGCATTTGATAATAACACAAGTGTGAGCCCTAAACAAGACCACCATATGAATTTAAACTCGACTTTTTTCTGTCTTTCATTCACCGTCTCCCAATCCGTCCCTAACTTATTTCGGCATTATTCAAGTCAGGAACGGGTATCCTCAGGATACAGAGTTTGCATACCTACTACAATTTGAACCGGTAAAGACAATTAAAACCTAGTCAATCAGACAGGAACACCATTGTAATTAAGTGTGTCCCGTAACGCCAGCATGAGAGAGATCGAATTTTAAATTTGGCGACGACATTCTGTCTTCAAAACTGGCATCGGCCGCTTCCAATTTAGGACCATAGGCCTATTCAACCGTTTCCACAACCTCACTGATCACAGTTGCTTCATCTCTAATGCCAGGGCTAAGAACAACGAAAATAGCAAAACAGAGTAGGCTAATAAACCGTAGCCTAATGGAGAGACTGAGGAGACATGAAATCAAGCGGCGGGGTTCGGACCATTTTGAGTGGACCGATGTCACTTGCTTTGTGTAGCCCTATCAAGCAAGCCTGTCTGTCTCATTTGTGCGATGAGCACAAAAACACAAATTGAACCACTTGTATAGTGTGAGTCAAACAGACATGAACAACATTGTAGCCTAATGAAGTAGTGCCCCGTCATGTCAGCATGAGAGAGGTGATTTTACATTTGGCGACGACATTCTGTCTTTAAAACTGGCGCATGCCGCTTCCCCTATTGCAGGCTATTGCAGGCTATTACCTGATCTACACTGTCGTTACCACAAAAAACAAGGTAGCACAACTTAATACTATTACTAGCCTATATATCTGGTAAATAGTAGGTTGAAGACGGGGAGTATTATTGGTGCACTGTTTTTTTTGCGAAGCAGAGTAATCTGCTTCAGTGTAGCCCATTGTACGTTGATCCCTCCCTCAGTTTTAGGCTACAAGTGGAAAGAGTCAGCCAATTGCGCGTTGCACGTAACATTGGGCATTTGATAATAACACAAGCGTGATCCCTAAACAAGACTGCCAGTCGACGGTGTTTTGTTTTTATTATTCTGTCCTGCATTCACCGTCTCAATTCCGCTCCTAACTTATAAGTGATGACTGTTAATTATTTCTGCACTAGCCTATTCAAGTCAGGAACGGATATCCTCAGGATAGCCTACGGACTAATAGGTTGAAGACGTTTTTTTTGTATTGGTGCTTGTGAACATTTCATCCTTTCAATGCACTGTTGTGCGCGATCGACGGGATTCCGGTTAACTGGGGATGTGATTGACTGCACACGTGACAAGACATCTGTTACACCAGGTGTGGCTAATCATATGTGATTAGGACTGCAAATTCAGTTGCTTCGGTGGAGATGCGAACCAAAAATATGACTGGGGAACTATGACTCCTTCGGAGGCTGGATAACCTGTCGCGCCACGACATGTCACAAAAGGCTGTGCAGTCCCGTGCACTGCACTGCACTGCTGTAACCCACCCCCTCCCCCACAGACAAAAAGTTCAACACGTTCTGAAAATTTTAGCCGCTTTGCATTAAAGGGGCATTCCACCGGTGGAGACATGAATATGTTACTGAAAGTGGGTCATATTTATAGTAGAATAGTAACATACATTTCTAATTTGGTGCCTTCTTGGCCAAGAAAAGGCAGAAAATGACTTTTTAGTGCTTGTGGATTTGTGACAACAATCCCCATAATGCACTGCAATGCTCAAGTTCCAAAGGCCACACCCAGTTATTTGGGTCTCTATGCATCATCCCTCCCTCAGCTTCCAGGCAGTGTTGCCAGATTGGGCTGTTTCCCGCCCAATTGGGCTGCTTAGGATGGTCGTGTGCGGGTAAAAATGGCATTTAGCAGAAAAACCCGCCCAATTTTAGCCATAGAAATCAATAGAATTGGGCGGGATTTTGAGCTTCTAGGCTGGTTTTGAGCATTTTTTGGGCTGGAAATCATCAGCCTCATCTGGCAACCCTGCTTGCAGGTGCATCACAGTGGGACAGACATCACTGGAAAGGAGAAGCTGGAGCACACTGCAGCTTAGTTTTCAAGACTTTATTTTGTGCACACACGCGACCAACGTTTCTGTGTTGCTACACCTTCTTCAGAGTCAAATGATAGCAAGAGAGAGACACACATTTCAAGACTTGACATTCACAGGTGATCCTACTTGATTTGGCTAAATTGTTCTGATCTCATTGCAGGTAATTGACCCCACCCCCCAACACCAGGACAAGATTGTAGACAATTAGACAGCTTGCCAACTTCCCAAAACAAAATAAAAAAGTGAAAAAAAAACAATACACAAAGAACATTGTAAATAAAACCACATCTACAATTATTACAAGACCACAGCCGCGATGCTGGAACAATTTGTTACAGAGAGCAAGGCATATTGTGTTCCTCATTTATGCCCTGAGGCTCCACTGAATTTAGAGTATGAATCCAAAATGCCTTTCTACGAAGCCTCTCTGTCTAATTGTCTGCAATCTTGTCCTGGTGTTGGGGGGTGGGGTCAATTACCTGCAATGAGATGAGACCAATTTAGCCAAACCAAGTGGGATCACCTGTGAATGTCAAGTCTTGAAATGTGTGTCTCTCTCTTGCTATCATTTGACTCTGAAGAAGGTGTAGCAACACCGAAACGTTGGTCGGGTGTGTGCAAAAAATAAAGTCTTGAAAACTAAGCTGCAGTGTGGTCCAGCTTCTCTTTTCCAGCTATGCCAGTGACTTACTGGCAGTGTTTCCAGATGAGGCTGATGATTTCCAGCCCAAAAAATGCACAAAACCCACCTGGAAGCACTAAATCCCGCCCAATTCTATTGATGTCGATGGGAAAGATTGGGCGAGTTTTCCTGTAAAATGCCATTTTTACCCGCAGACGGCTATCCCAAGCAGCCCAATTGGGTGGGAAACAGCCCAATATGGCAACACTGCTTACTGGAGCCTCAATGCCAGTGATTTCAAAAGCACTGGGACACTGATCTGTGATAGGTCTGTTAAAGCATTTGGTCCAACCCCCTATGGGCGGGGTTGAAAAGGTGGGAAAAAGGCTTGTAGTCTCAACAGAAATCCACCTCTCTTACACTTCCTATGTCGATGATGCAAAATTACCATTTTTACATCATTGACATAGGAAGTGTTAAGAGATGAATGCGGGTTTCTCCTATCTCAGGGGGAATTGAGAGATTTTTGCAAGACCATTCAAAAGTATGACTGGGTGTCTATCAATGGAAAGCCTAATGCAAAATGGGTGGAGTGTCCCTTTAAGTTTTCGAACAGACACTTGTCCACGGTGACGCAACATCGAAAGAGAAACGCAGAGACTGTTCACAAATAACTGAATTAAGATTTCATTAAAAAACACAGCATTTGTATGAAAATGTGCTGGGTGACCACACTGCCTAGGCCTATCCAGATGCACGTATAGCAACAATGAGAAAGAGAGGGAGAGACGGAGAGAGAGAGAGCGATTAGCGCGTATCTGTGTGTGTGTGTGTGTGTGTGTGTAGTGTGTGTGTGTGTGTGTCTCGGGGAACATTTGAAGTGAAAAAAACAACCCTCCCCCACTTCAGCATCAGATGTTGGTGGTCTACAAGTCAATCCTTGTTTACCCGACTATCTTGTAGCCCAGTCATGAAGTTCATAAAGCCATCGGTAGCCTATATCCAAAATCCCTCCGCAAATTTCTGCATTGCCTGAGTTCATAGGCTAAAACAACTTTATTTAGGCCTGACTTATTTAGCTTACTTTATTAGCCTTATTTAGGCCTATTATCGTATTTAGGCTTTAACGTGGGCCTATTTTACAAAATATCGAAAGAAGGAAAAGAAACGACAGACAAGTTGAGGCTTACTGATCGTAGCCTATTACAGCAAATCGAACGTGCACTTTATGAACACACTAGCCTGAGGGCAAACATCGGCACGATTGAGATTGAGGCCATGCCAGGAATTCAACTACCTGGGCACACACTAAAATACTGACAGACTACAATTGCTTGGATCTTCAGTGGGTTTCGTGGGTCCGGGGGGATGGGTGGCCTACTGCCTAAACTGTAACAGTTTAAATGCGTCCTCTCCAAACAGAGTGTGTGTGTGTGTGTGTGTGTGTGTGTGTGTGTGTGTGTGTGTGTGTGTGTGTGTGTGTGTGTGTGTGTGATATTGACACCTGTCCTCCGCGACCGCGGATAGCCCCCACCTTTGCGCTTCTCATCTGGCTGTCACGCATCAACTGGAGGAGAGCGCGCAGTTCAAGGCAAGTGGCATGACTGCAATCGTCAACAGGCCTACTGTAGTCTAAACAACTGTTCAATGTTCAGCGGTGTCCGTAGTCAAATTATCACAGCGGTGGTAGATGGTTTTTATGAAGACCTGGAGGTCTGATCTGTCCTACTTTGCAGCAGACAAAAACCAACAGACAAAATTGCTGAGTAGTGCCTACCAATGATTCTCCTGCCATGATAGCGTTGGACTAACCAGAATAACCAATTTACATGTTGAATGTTGAGAGGAGGCATTTTGAAAAGTCGAAGACTTATTCACAAGGATATCATAGCTACCTTTCCTTGTCAATGTCCCATGCATTACAAAATATTCAAAAACCTCATCTGCGATAGGCTAAACACGATTTATCTAACACGCTTGAGGATAATATTGCCACCTTTCCCCTCTCCTGCGGTAGCCAGTTGCCTTCTCAGAAGAAGCAATCTTAATCGGAAAGAGTGCGCACTGTTCAAGACCCGCGGCAAGACTGCAATGGTCATCATGGTCCGTGGTGTCAGCATTCAGCCAAAACGGTGATAGGCCCTTTTTATATATATCAAAATATACCTTATTCGCAGCAGCCAAAATCAGTCAGACAATAAGTCCTTAACGAGTACGTGCAGGCTAGCGAATGCTCCTTCTACCAGGGTAAAGTTTGCAATTGGAGAGGGGTGATTGAAGGGGTAAATTAAGTCCGAAATCAAAATGATCAAAATACGGTCGATTTATTTACAATACCCTACATGACAGAACGAAAATGTGTAGGAGGTCAACAGAAAATAACCATAAACTGAGGACTATAGGCAACGTCAAAGTAAAATACAAACACGAAATCAAACAAAGCTTTTTTTTTAATGCGGCAACACTGGTTAACAGCAGGTTTTACGCACACATTTCGAAGCGGTTTATCACAGATGCCGCTCTCTTCCTTGCTCTCCCAAACCCCAACGTACACTGGGTTTAATACTCCCTGCAATACTGGCCAGCTATTATTCAATCATCATTTCATTTGTCCATGCAAAGACCTTTACGCTGCGGTTAACTAAAAGTAGCCTCGGCCAAATTAAGGTAGGCTACAGCCTAACACAAAACGGTTTCCATCTGCACACAGATGCCACATATTAATAGGCTACCATACACAAAAAATGTAAAGCTAGCAAATGAAAATGAAAAGCATTTAAATTAACATCCCACTAAACAATCTCTTCCCCAAAGTCAAAGTTGAAACGGTGTGCGCTTCCGCCTCGCAGATTGACTGATTAAAGTGTGTTGATCAGCGCAGTGCGTGCAGGGTGTGTGCGAGTGCGTGCTACGCCATGCACATTGAAGAAAGTTAACTTCAACATGTCAACAATGTCCCATGTGTCCATATGTAGTGCACAAAACATTAAAAGCATTGTGAGAGAACATGTTTGCCAGTTTAGTGCGAAGGGAGGAGAATCCGAGTGCAGAGAGGCTGCATGTTGACATTACATTTCATTTCGTTGGATGCTTGTCTCAAATGTCATTTTCTCTCATCACATGCCTTGGCTACTCGTTTTAAATGTGGATTTTACCCACATTAACCCGTATTACAGTGTTAAACCACATGCTACCCTGAAACACCGCTGCTTCCCCGAGTTTTACATTGCAAAATTTCCGACATTTCCTTCACTGACGCAGCGGTTGATGGCCAAAGACGCGGAGCATCCTAAAAACTAAACAAAACAATATAAGGGGGGAAACATGCAGCGCCGTTGGTCAAGCCTTCTTCCTTGGTTCATTTAATGATTATTTAGACAGGGCTTTTATTTGGAACCGGCCATTATCTGTCAAATATCCTCGTGCACCCGGCCCTTAAAAGGAACCCGGCCGCTAATTGGAACTCGGCTATTATATGGAACTTTACGGTATATTAATATGCCGTCAACATCGTCTAAAATATTCCATATGGTAATAAATGTTGCCTACCCATTTGCGCTTGAATGTGTATTGTGTGTATGCAAGAGAAAGTGTGTGTGTGTGTGTGTGTGTGTGTGTGTGTGAGAGAGAGAGAGAGAGAGAGAGAGAGAGAGAGAGAGAGAGAGAGAGAGAGAGAGAGAGAGAGAGAGAAACCTGAACATGCGCTACAACGTGGTAAAGCGTATAGCGAGCGCTCCCAAGTATAGTAAGCGCTCCCAAGTATAGCAAGCGCTCCCAAGTGCCACCTGGCGGTTATTTGGGTACACTGCAGCTAGGCCCGGTACGTACCGAGGTGGATGACGTGGCATTACCTCGGTAAAGGGTGTGCATTGTAGGGGGACCGACTGTAGGCGGCCCACTACTTGTCCTCGGCGACTTCAACATACACCTAGAGAAGCCATACGCCACAGACTTCAAGGCCCTGATGAACTCATTTGACATTCAACTAGCCAGCTGCCCCCCGACACACAAGAGTGGTAACCAGCTCGACCTGATCATGACTAAGGACTGCCAAGCGGACAACATCAAGGTAACCCCAATGCATGTTTCAGACCATTTTTTCCTCCATTTCACCACCTCCCTACCCAACCCTACACACACCCCCCCTCCCTTGGTCACATATAGGCGGAATCTACGCAACCTGTCACGCACCACCTTCGCATCAGTGGTGGCAGATGCCTTGCCCTCAGCAAGCGTTCTCTCCTCACTCGATGTTGACACTGCTACGGATTCGCTCAGCTCCACACTGACCTCTTGCCTCGACAACCTGTGCCCACTAGTCACTAAACCTGCAAGACCTTCACAACCGCGACCATGGCTGACAGAGACCATCCGGGCTCTACGTACCACCCTCAGAGCAGCGGAGAGGAAATGGCGCAAAACCCGCAACCCATCTGACCTCGAAAAACTTAAATCTCTACTAGCCTCCTTCTCCACCTCTGTAACAGCCGCCAAGGCGACCTACTACAAAGACAAGATCAGCAACACTACAGACCCACACAAGTTGTTCTCTACATTCAAGTCACTGCTCAACCCTCCCCCCCTCCTGCGCCCACAGACCTGAAACCAGACAACTTTGCCACCTTCTTCACGGAAAAGACGGCAAATATTAGCAAGCAATTCTGTGAGCCGCCCTCCCGCCCAGAAGACACCCCCCTGGAAAACACGCAGACTCCTGCAACACTTAATTTTCAGAATTCACTCTGCTTTCTGAAGAAGACGTTTCCAAACTCATCACAAGAAGCCGTCCCACTACCTGCCTACTAGACCCAGTGCCCACGAACCTTCTTCAAGACATTGCCCAAACAGTGGTCCCAGCAATCACATCCATCATGAACTCCTCACTCTCCTCCGGCACGGTCCCCTCCGCCTTCAAACAAGCAAGGGTGACACCACTACTGAAGAAGCCTACACTGAACCCTGCTCATGTCGAAAACTACAGACCTGTCTCACTTCCTATCCAAGACGCTAGAAAGGGCAGTTGCAAAGCAGGTCACCAACTTCCTAAACCAGAACGGATTACTGGACCCAAAACAATCTGGTTTCAGAAGCGGACATTCAACTGAAACTGCGTTACTCTCAGTGACTGAAGCTCTAAGGACTGCAAGAACGGAAGGACTATCCTCGGTCCTCATCCTACTAGACCTGTCTGCAGCCTTTGACACAGTCAACCACAAGATCCTCCTGAGGATACTCACAGCCATGGGAATCACAGGCGTTGTCCACTCATGGTTCAACTCCTACCTCTCTGGACGCACCTTCAGTGTGTCATGGCAAGGGAAACTGTCTACGACTCACACCCTCTCCACAGGCGTACCCCAAGGATCAGTGCTGGGACCCCTTCTGTTTGCAATATACACCTCCTCCCTGGGACGTGTCATTCAAACACATGGGTTCTCCTACCACTGCTATGCTGATGACACCCAGATGTACCTGTCGTTCCGTCCAGATGACACCACGGTTTCGGAACGCATCGCTGCCTGCCTCACCGATTTGTCAACATGGATGAAGGACCACCACCTACAGCTGAACCTGGCCAAGACAGAGCTCCTGGTGATCCCAGCTAAAGAGTCGCTCAGTCACAACATCAACCTCAAGATAGGCTCCACCATCGTGACCCCAAACAAAGTCGCCAAAAACCTTGGCGTCATGATTGATGATGAGCTGTCATGCTCCAACTACATCAACTCAGTCACCCGGACCTGTCGATTCCAGATGTCCAACGTACGGAATATCAGACCTGTGCTGACACAATATTCTACACAACGACTGGTGCAGGCCACTGTCCTGTCCCGCGTTGACTACTGCAACTCACTCATGACAGGCCTACCTGCTTGTGCGCTAAAACCTCTGCAGATGATCCAGAATGCGGCGGCACGGTTGATATTCAATCAACCCAAAAGGACCCATGTTACTCCTCTATTTATTGAGTTGCACTGGTTACCGATCGCCGCCCGGATCAAGCACAAGGCATTGACCCTTGCCTACAAAACCATCACAGGAACGGCCCCAGCTTATCTGAAGGACCTACTAACGCCCTATGTTACTGGAAGAGATCTGCGCTCATCCAGCACAAGCCGTCTGGCTCTGCCATCCAGTCGCTCTAGGTACTCCCAGTCAAGATTGTTCTCCGTTGTGGTACCCAAGTGGTGGAACGCTCTCCCAGAGACAGCAAGACTAAGCACATCTCTTGCAGCCTTCAAGAAACAACTGAAGACCTTCCTCTTTCGAGAGAATCTACTAGACTAATGCTTGAACTGGCCTTGCCTCAGGGCAAACTCCTGACATGATGTTTAGTTTAGTTTAGTTTGTGTGTGTGTACTCGTTATTTACTCTTTAATTTAAAAAAAAAAAAAAAAAAACTAACCCCTCTGCAACTGCACTTGTTGTTCTGTATATCTCCTGTGCACTTTGTATTTGCTTGTGATGTTGGCTTGAATATGTCCTCTTTTGAAAGTCGCTTTGGTTATAAAGCGTCTGCCAAATGCAATGTAATGTAATGTAATGTAATTTGATAGTAGTGAGAAGTGAAGTGAAGAGTCTCTAGAGTTAACGCCTGGCTCCAATCCCAGAGACACTCATGTCTCTCACACACATAAGATCACATCACTCATCTGAACCACAACATCTAAGGGACATCTATTTTGCAGTACTAGAAAATAATATAGGCAGCATGAAGTGTGGGATGCAGCATGAAGTGGGTGGGTGGCGGTGTGTGTGTGTGTGTGTGTGTGTGTGTGTGTGTGTGTGTGCGTACGTGTATCTATTTGTGCATATCTCTTTGCGTGTGTCAGCTCAGCATCACAACATAACACAAAGCTCTCGATAAACGCACACACACACACACACACACACACACACACACACACACACACACACAAGCAAACACACACACAAGCAAACACACACACACACACACACACACACACACACACACACACACACACGCATGCACAAACACACAGCCATGCCACCAGTAGAGCAGTTCAGTGCTGATGTTCCCCTTTCCCCTGAACACTTTGTTTCATCCCGGTGTAATTACCGCTGCCATCAGGGCCCTCACCCGTGCTCAGCTGCTCCCCCTGTGGGTCCCGCCCGTGTGTTCCCGTAGCGTACCGGGTAAATCAGAACAACCGGGCCCCTGGGAGCAGCAGCTTGGGCCCTGATGATCAGTGATCGGTCCCCGTGCGCAACCACATACGAGTCTCTTTCTCTCTCTCTCTCTCTCTCTCTCTCTCTCTCTCTCTCTCTCTCTCTCTCTCTCTCTCACACACACACACTAACACACACACACACACACACACACACACACACACACACACACACACACACACACACACACACACACACACACACACACACACACACACAGTATATTCTAGCACAGGGGTGTCTATTATATTGATATGAGTGCAGAATGCTTACATGCTGTGTGTCTGTGAGTGTGCGTGCGTGCGTGTGTGACCTTAAGGGGCCCTCACCTTTGAGCCAAGCCTTTCCCCTGACCCCAGAAGTACAAAGAAGCATTTGAACAAAAGTGCAGAAAAGAAGCAAAAAATGTGCAGACTGGACTGATGGTTTTGGAAAATGCTACATAAAGCACAGCTGTGATCTAGGTGCTCTGGGTCCTTGGCCCACAGATACATGCCAGTGTTTTGTTTGTTTATT